>NW_028153796.1:0-197243 GCF_964211835.1 Anser anser
GGCGCGCGGAGGGATCCGCGGTTCTGCGGCTCAGGAGCCTCCCGCAGCCACCGGAGCGCCATGGTGGGGGGGGGGGGGGAACCGGCGTCGCCATGGCGACGGGGGCGCTACGGGGCGGGGGGGGGGTGCGCGCTGGGGTTGCTATGGCGACCAGGGGGCTGCTATGGGGCGGGGGGGGGGTCTGGGGTTGCAGTGGGGGGGTGGCAGCGGGGTTGCTATGGCGACCGAGGGGCTTGGGGGGGGGGTCTGGGGTTGCTATGGCGACCGAGGGGCTTGGGGGGGGTCTGGGGTTGCTATGGCGACCGAGGGGCTGGGGGGGGGCTGGGGTTGCTATGGCGACCGAGGGGCTTGGGGGGGGGGTCTGGGGTTGCTATGGCGGTCGAGGGGCTTCGGGGGGGGGGTCTGGGGTTGCTATGGCGACCGAGGGGCTTGGGGGGGGCTTGGGGTTGCTATGGCGACCGAGGGGCTTGGGGGGGGGGGCTTGGGGTTGCCATGGCGACCGAGGGGCTTGGGGTTGCTGTGGAGACCGAGGGGCTGCTATGGGGTGGGGGTGGGGGGGGCACTGGGGTTGCCGTGGCGACCGTGGGGCTGTAGCGGCGTTGCTATGGTGACGGGGTTGCTACGGTGCGGGAGGGGGGTAGTTGCCGGGGTTGCCATAGCAACCGAGGGGCTGCCATGGCAACGGGGGCAGCTGCGGCCGGAGTGGGGGGGGGGGGCTGCGGATGCTGGGGGTGGTTTGGGGCGTCGGGGGCTCCCCGGGGGGGGGCTGCGGGTGTTGGGGGGCAGCGGGGGGTCGGGGGCGGGTGCTGGGGGTCCCGTGGGTGCTCCCTCACCCGTGTGCCCCCCCCCATCCCCCCCCCGCCCCCCCCAGGCGGACCAGCTCACCGAGGAGCAGATCGCAGGTGGGATGGCGAGCGGGACGGGGGGGGTGTGGGGGGGCACAATCCTGGGGTGGGGGGGGGTCACGCGATGGGGACACTGGGGGGGGGGGGCACTGGGACACCCAGGGGAGGACACCGGGAGCGCCTGGGGGCGTCACCGGAGCGCTCAGCGGGGGACCTGGGGGTGGGGCTGAGGGGTGTCCCCCCCCTCCCCCCCCGGAGCACCCCCGGTGCCGGGGGGGGGTCTGGGGGGGGGGGGCCGGGGGGCAGCGCGTGACCCCCGGCCCCGCGGTGACGGTCCCCAGAGTTCAAGGAGGCGTTCTCGCTCTTCGACAAGGACGGCGACGGCACCATCACCACCAAGGAGCTGGGCACCGTCATGCGCTCGCTGGGCCAGAACCCCACCGAGGCCGAGCTGCAGGACATGATCAACGAGGTGGACGCCGACGGTGAGCCCCCTGCGCCCCCCCACCCCCCCCCACCTCACCACCCCCCCCTCACTGTCCCCCTGTGCCCCCGCCGCCCCTCCCCAGGCAACGGCACCATCGACTTCCCCGAGTTCCTCACCATGATGGCGAGGAAGATGAAGGACACGGACAGCGAGGAGGAGATCCGCGAGGCTTTCCGCGTCTTCGACAAGGTGGGTTTGGGGCCGGGGGCCGGGGGCCTGGGGGGGGGACGTGGCGGGAGCCTCGCGGCCGCGTCCCTGCCGCCCCCAGGACGGGAACGGGTACATCAGCGCGGCGGAGCTGCGGCACGTGATGACCAACCTGGGGGAGAAGCTGACGGACGAGGAGGTGGATGAGATGATCCGCGAGGCCGACATCGACGGGGACGGGCAGGTCAACTACGAGGGTGAGCGCTGGCGCCGTCCCGGGCCACCGCTGTGTCACCTCGGGGGCGTCGACGTCGCCCCGCGGGGCCCTTGCTGTCACCTGCGGGCCCCTCGGGCCGGGGCGCTGCCACGTCCCCCAGCGCTTGTCGTGTCCCCGTCCCCCTCTGAGCGTCCCCTTCTCTCCCGGCAGAGTTCGTGCAGATGATGACGGCGAAGTGAGGGGGGGGGGGGCACGAGGCCACCGGGGCCCCCTCGCTGCCAACGCCTGTCCCCGCCACCGAGGGGTCCCCGCCCCCCACCCCCCACCCCCAAACCCACCCTTGGGGGGCACCCGTAGGGGCTTTATGGGGAGGGGGGAACCCCAACAGGACAGAGGAATCCTATATCCTCCATAGGGGCTTCGGAAGGGGATGTGGGGGGACCCCGTTTCCCCGCGGGGGGCTTCGGGGGAACCCGGGGGGGGGCGGGCAGGGTGTCTCCCATTTCCCTATGGAGGGTTTGAGGGGTCCGGGGCAGATCCAGGGTCCCCCTCCCAAAACACGGCAGGACCCTTTTTTGCCCCAGGAGAACATTTGGGGACATTTCAGGGTGATCTGGGGGTCTCAGGAGGGCTGGGGCTCCCTGGGTGTGGGGGGCTGGGACCAGGCCGTGGTTTTGGGGTATTCTGGGGGGATTTGGAGGACCCTAACCCCCACCCCCCCCCTATTTGGGCGCTGTCGTGGGCGGCCAAAGCTGTGAAATAAAGCACTGGTTTTGCAGTTCTTACGGCCTTAACGAGGTGCTGTAATGAGGGGCCTTAATGAGGATCCAGACACCGGGGACACCCCGCCACGGGGCCGGGGGGGGGTCTGCTCTGGGTTCTGGGTGGGTTCGGGGGTGTTTCTGCGGGCGCACAGCTTCGGTGCAGGGCGGTTTGGGGGGCTTTGGCGCGAGCGGGCAGCTCCAGGGGGTAGTGGGGAGCTTGGGGGCTGAATCTGGCAGCACTGGGAGGGTACTGGGGGGCACTGGGAGCCCGGTGGGGGAGCTCTAGGCAATGCTGGTGGTGCTCTAGGCAGGGATACTGGGAGCACACTGGGGGACTCTGGGCAGTACTGCGGTCAACGGTGGAGTTGGGGGGGGTTCTGGGTGCTACTGGGGTGCACTGGGAGGATACTGGGGGGGGGGTTTCCAGGCAGTACCGGCAGGCACTGGGAGGGTACTGTGAACCTCTGGGGGGTACTGGGCAGTACTGGGGGGTACTGGGCAGTACTGGGGGGGTGTTGGCCTACCAAGTACCTGCTGTATGGCGCCGGCAACACCACAGGCAGCCTGGCTTTGAACACCTCCGGGGACTGGGCATCCGCGGCTCTGGACAACCTCAGCACCCTCGGAGGAAACGACGGCTTCCTTGTATCTGACCTAAGGCTCCCCGCTCGCAGTCTGAACCCGTTCCCTCTTGCCCTGTCACCGTCTGCCCAAGCGAAGAGTTGCTCTCCATCTTTTTTTTTTTTATAAGCCCCCTTTCGGTACCGGGAAGCCGCGCTGGGATCCCCGCAGAGCCTTCGCGTCTCCAGGCTGAACATCCCCAGCTCCTCGCTTCCCCGGGTCTCGCCTCCAGGTTCAGGGAAGCGAGAGACGGGGGAAGCCTGAGCGGCAGCGAAGACCGGGGCAAAGACCTCAGCGTCCTCCGTGCCTGCCGTTGACAGCGAAGCGGCGTCAAAAACGTTCAACTTGGCGTCCGCCGGCGCTTTTCTGCAAAACCGCTTTCCCAGACGGGGGAAAACCCAGACGGCAGCGCGGCCCCCTGCTGTGTCACACGCCCTTCCCAGGGTTGTGTCCTCGGCAGACTTGCCGCTCCGCCAGATCACCTGGCTCGTTAACGAAGGTGTTAAAACGGGACTGGACCCAGCATTTACCCCTGGGGCACGCTGCCAATTACTGGCCTCCAGCCGCATTTTGTGCCACTTACCCGGCTCGTGCACTGGCAGCTTGTCCATGAGGATCTCATGGGAAACAGCACTGGAAACCTTCCCCAAGTCTAGGTAGGAAACGGGCACTGCTGCGCCCTCATCTACCAAGCCAGCCTTTTCATGGTAGGTTTCCAGGTTAGTTAACGTGACTGCCCCCTCGTGAATTCACGCTGACCGTTCCCACTCGCCTCGTCCTTCGTGTGCTCGGTTCCCGGGATGAGCTGCTCCGTCACCTGCTCGGGGCGGAGGTGAGGCTGACCTGCCTGTAGTTCCCTGACCTCTCCTTCTTGCCCTTTATGAATTCAGGAGTGACATTTGCTCTCCTGCAGCCCTGGGGCACCTCTCCAAGTTGCCATGACCGTTCCAAGATTTTCGAGGTTGGACTAGATGATCGCAGAGGTCTTTTCCAACCCGAATGATCCTGTGATTCTCCAAGAGTGGCACTGCAACAACATCAGCCAGCTCCCTCAGCCCTCATGCCTACATCCCATCAAGGCCCTTGGACTTTAACGATTTTCCAGTTTGCTTAAGTATTCTCTAACCTGATCCTCTTCCGGCAATGGAGCATCTTCCTTGCTTCAGTCTTCCGCCCTCGTCTCTGGGGTCTGAGATTCTGGAGGCTGATCTTGCTGCTAAGGAATGAGGCAAATTCACTCAGGCTTATCCATCTGCTGCATCGCCAGGGCCCTAATGACAGGAAAAAGAAAAAGAAAAACAAAAACAAAAACCAAAAACCACGTTTACCTTAGTCTTCACAGAATCACAGCAGCTCTCCAGGTCTCGCTGGATGGCAGCACAGCCTTCCGGCACGTCAGCCGCTCCTCCCAGCTCAGTGACGCCAGCAAACTTGCTGACACGGCGCTCCGTTCCCTCAGCCAAGTCGCTGGTGAATATACTGAATAGTACTGGTCCCAGCACCGACCCTTGAGGGGCTTCTCCTCCCTTCCTTATGCAGAATCATAGCATCGTCTAGGTTGGAAAAGATCTTCGTGAACCTCAAGTCCAACCATCAGCCTGACCTACTGAGCCCCGAATGTACTTACAAAAGCTATTCCTGCCTTTGACATCCCTTGTCGGAGTCAGTCCCAGGTAGGCTCTGGCGTTCCTCGCTACATCTCTGAGTGCTCGGAGAATGTCTCTCTACACCTCCCAGGTTACTTGTCTCTGCTTCCATCCTTTGTATTCTTCCTTTTCATGTCCGAGTATTTCTGGGAGCTTGTGGCGAAACAACCACACGGACACCAGGGTTCTTTAGGGATCAACAACTTCAACTACCTTTCTTGAGGACAGGCTCCCTTCTTATGCCGTTAGCTCTACCAGCGGTACTTTTCCAACTAATTATTCATTGGTTAACAACTTTGCCTGGCAACAGCAAACACCCCGCAACTTCCATGTCTTCACGGTTGGAGAGCAAGCAGTTTGAGACAGCAAGGCGTCTCCTGAATCACCCTTCTTTGTTCCTTCTAACTTGTTTACGTTCCTCATGGCCTCATCCTAACGAGCCCGATGTTATCACCAACCATGGGGCTTGTTGACCCCCCCCCCCCATGGCGATACTCCCACAGGAGCTCCTTTTTCATCCATGCAGGCCTCTGGGCATTTTCACCTGACTTCTTGCCTGTTGGGACGCACCATCCTTGAGCGTGGAGGAGGTGATCCTTGAACATGGGCCCCTCTCCCCTTCAGGGCCTTATCTCATGGGACTCTTCCAAACAGATCCCTGAAGAGGCTGAAGTCTGCTCTCCTGAGGTGCAGGCCTGTGACCTTGTTTTTTGCCCTTCTTCCTCCTCCCAGGAATCCTGAGTTCCACCATCTCATGAATCCTGAGTTCCGCCATCTCATGCTCCCTGCTGCCAAGGCTGCCTTCAACCTTCACATCCCCAGGAAGTCCTTCTTTGCGACCATGTGGTCCAGCAGATCATCTCTCTTCATCGTCTCCTCGGGTCGGGAAGCTGTTGTCAGTGCTCTCCAGGACTCTCCTGGATTGCTTCTGCCCTCCTGTGCTGCCCCTCCAGCAGGTATTGGCGTGGTTGAAGTCTCCCTGAGGATCAGGACCCGCAAACATGAGGCAATGTCTGTAGAAGGCCTCATCCGCTTGTTCTTCCTGGCCGGACGGCTTTTAGCAGGCGCCCACTGCAATGTCACCCGTACGGGTCTGCTCTTTACCCCATGCACCTTGCTGGATCAGCAACCATCCCCAGGCAGAGCTCCCTGCACCTCAGCTGCTCTCTCACACAAAGGGCAACCTCACCTCCTCGTCCTTCTGACACGTCCTTCTCCAAGAGCCTGTATCCCCCCATCGCAGTGCTCCAGTCGTGCAAGCTATCCGACCACACGTTCATAGGCATAGCCTCGCTTGCACGCCAATGCTGGAGGTGATCTCACTTAAACCCCGTTTTGTTGGTTTTTCTCTTTGCTTTTGTTGACATCGCTGCAGGCCCTTTGCTCATCGGTCCTGCCCATTGCTCCCTCGCAGGGCTGCTGGTGACCTTTGCTGTCATTTTGACTTTGACTTTGCTGTCATTTCGACTTCAGCGGGGAGGGTTGCAGGGCTGGCCCTGTGGCAGCAGTCCAGGCGCTTTGATAGTAGGAAGAAGTTTTTTTGCTCTGAGAGTGGTGAGGCGCTGGAACGGGTTGCCCAGAGAAGCTGTGGATGCCCCAGCCCTGGAAGTGTTTAGAGGCCAGGCTGGATGGGGCTTTGGGCACCTTGGTCTGGTGGGAGGTGTCCCTGCCCATGGCAGGGGGGTTGGAACGGGATGGCCTTTAAGGTCCCTTCCAACCCAACCATTCTGTGACTGTATCATTCCATGATTCTAAGCTGCCCTGTGTGGGCAGTTCTGGGATCCACCGCTGGTCAAAGCCAGGTTAGTGAACAACACTGATTGTGCCTGTAAGAGCGTATTTAAGAAAGGGGGAAAACAAAACTGCAGCCCAGCAGCAGCTGGGAGAGCGAGGAGTGAGAACCAGCCCCGCAGACGCCAAGGCCAGTGAAGGAGGGCAGGACGTGCTCCAGGCACGGAGCTGAAGTTCCCCTGCGGCCTGGGGAGAGGCCCCTGGTGGAGCAGGCTGTCCCCCTGCAGCCCACGGGTCCCACACGGAGCAGATCTCCACGCTGCAGCCCGTGGAGGAGCCCCCGGTGGAGCAGGTGGATGTGGCCTGGAGGAGGCCGCGGCCTGTGGAGAGCCCCCGCAGGAGCAGGCCCCAGGCCGGAGCTGCAGCCATGGAGAGGAGCCCCCGCAGGAGCAGGGGATTTGAGGGTGACGTAGAAGAGGGTGGATGGGAGAAGGTGTTTTTAGTTTGCTTGTAGTTTCTCACTGCTCTAGCTTGTTAATAAGAGGTAATAAATTGCATTAATCTTCCTATGCTGAGTCTGTTTTGCCTGTGATGATAATTGTTGAGTGATTTCCCTGTCCTTATCTCAACCCATGCGCTGTTTCACGGTATTTTTCCCCGCTGTCCCACCGAGGAGGGGGAATGAGAGTGCCGTGGTGAAGCTTAGCTACCTACTGGTATGAAACCACCATCCATTTTCATCCCCGTGCTCAACCTTGTCATTTACAAGAACAAGAACAACAAAATGTCCCTTCATGAAAACAGTCAGAAAAACATATACTTTCCCAGGAAGTTTTCCCATGAAGAAGTGAAGATGAGATGCTTCCTGAGCGGGCAGTTTGAGCCAACATCTTCCGCTTCCCGAGAACATCCCCCTTTTTCCATACATCCTCTTTTGCTCATCGAGAAGCTTTCAGGAAAGACATGACAACTAATCAAGACTGCTAAGAATCTGACACAGAAAATCAACAAACTGCAGTCACATTGAGATTGGAAACATGAAATTCAATGAAATCTTTTTTTTTATTATTATTATTATTTTTTAATGTGGAAACCCAAATTTCCACTCCAGTGATAGTTTGGTAATTAAGTTTCCTAGGTGCAACCTTGCAATGCGAGCTGTAAACGTAAGCCCTTAGACACTTGCAAAGTGTGTCCCACCAACCTCAGTGAGAACAAAGATGTCTATGGAGGAGGACCTACAGAGCAGCTCCGCAGGAAGAGCTCTCCTAGAAAAATGAATGAACAAGATCTCTGTAAGAGCATGTTTTTCCTCCAAAATGATGGTCTCTTCTCTAAACCAATGGAGCCAGCTGAAAAAGTGGAGTTAGCAAACCTAGGAAGGGAAACTTTTTCAGGAGGAAAAGCTTCATGGCTGTGTTATAAAACCATGCTCCATCTCCCGTAGTCGCTGTCATGTACAGCCAAGTGTTTCCCTCTTTCCATCAATGAGGTTGCCCAAGATGTGCCTCAGCACGGGACCATGCTGAGCTCCCTCTTCCCAACACAGGGCCGTGGGCAGCTCACACGCAAAGCCCAGCCGTGAGCTACGAGTGGTCTCCCAAGCAGAGATCTTGAGGACTTTTTATTTCTAGGGTTTGTCACCATGTAAGGGGTATGCTTCCTCCAAAGCTTCGTATGTCACATTGCAACTTGTCTTGTTTTAACCTTGCAGAATTGTGTCTCTGCAGAGTAGAGAGCCCTTTTGGGGTCAACATTTCCCCCAAAGGAAATACTCCACCTATCCGTGGAGAAGGTAAGAGGCTGGAAACGCCTTCCCAAGCCTGAGCCCTGCTCAGGGCTCCATCAGCCTCAAGGGCAGACCCAGTCCTACAAGGCCATTTGATTCTTGCTTTGTGGGAATGATCGCAGGAGGCTGTGGGATGGTGCACGAGACAGTCGGCTCATCTTGGTTCTTGTGAGCAGCTGCCTTTGCTTCATGCTGGCTGCGCCACAGGAGATTTCTTGCTGTCCCTGGCTGGCACCAGCATTGTGGCACCTTCCACCACGCTGGGGGACGTGGGCCTTGAGGAAGGCCACCAGAGGCATCTCAGTCACCAAGAAGGCGGTCAAGAAGGTGCTGCCTTGGATGGTCCCTTCTGGGGTCCCATTGGCAGCCATGGGCAGCCCTGAGGCCATGGGGGATCCCGCAAGATGTCGTGATCCTTCCCTCCACTCAGCAGCAGAGGACAAAACAAAGCCCTGACCCAGCGAATCCCGCTGGTTTGGAGCCAACTTTCATCCCTGGTGGTTCCGTGGGCCGTAGGATTTCTGACTGTAATTTCTTTCTGCCACTGAAACTGACAGAAAACAAACACCAAGTGTGAAGGGCAATGGTCTGTGGGGGACACAGTTTCCAAATGCAGGAGCACACGGTTTCTAACCTTAAAGTAAGGTTAGAGGCAGACACCCCCAGCTGCAGACAGCTAACGGGAATGTCAGTTCTCTGGTCCAGCGACTCAGCTGTTGGATGCTGCTTCTCAACAGGACGTTTAATGCCGTTTCATTCATAGAATCGTAGAATCGTAGAATTATAGAATGGCTTGGGTTGGAAAGGACCCTAAAGATCATCTAGCTCCAACCCCCCTGCCACAGACAGGGACATCTCCCACTAGATCAGGTTGGCCAAGGTCCCATCCAGCCTGGCCTTGAGCACCTCCAGGGATGGGGCATCCACAGCTTCTCTGGCAACCTGTTCCAGGGCCATCTACCAGACTAACTTCTTACCAGGGGAATAAGCAAACAGTTCTAAGCACAGTTACCTTAAAGGAGGCTGTGAAGAGGTGGGGGTCGGTCTGTTCTCCCCCGTGCCTGGTGACAGGACGAGGGGGAATGGGCGAAAGTTGCGACAGGGGAGTTTTAGGTTGGATGTTAGGAAGTACTTCTTTACCGAAAGGGTTATTAAGCATTGGAACGGGCTGCCCAGGGAGGTGGTGGAGTCACCATCCCTGGAGGTCTTTAAAAGACGTTTAGATGTAGAGCTTAGGGATATGGTTTAGCGGAGTACTTAGTGTTAGGTCGGAGGTTGGACTCGATGATCTTGAGGTCTCTTCCAACCTAGAAATCTGTGATACTGTGATACTGTGACCTCTGTCTGGCTACGTGTTGGGATTCCTGACAACGTGGCCTCCTGTGGGATGCTTCACCTCAGGAGGCACGAAGGAGGGAGCTGTGTCTCCACCTCCCCAGACTGTTTCTTCAAACCCCAGTGCCAGGCTCGCAGTGGGGAAGAGGGACAGGGGCTGAGCTCCTACTCGTCCCTACGTTTCTGCACCAAGAGAGACGGAGACCTGCAGCCCCCGCTGCCAGCCTGGCACCTGCACTGCCCGCAGGTAAGAGCCAGGCAGAATCCTGCCCTGGGTAACGGTGCTCAATCCACCGGAGGTGCCCACGAGCTGTTTAAGACCCTCCATAAAGCCATGATTGTGGCTGGGCACTGAGAGAACGGGCACACGGGATCATCACGGGGCTGGCGGGCTGCAGTGTGGTGCAGTGCATCCGTCCTTCCTGGGGGAGCGAGTGCTCATCACCTCCTCGTCGGTATCCCGGGGAGATGCTTGCCTGGGCAGGCGGCAGCGTCCTGCTGAAGGTCAGCGAGCACCTCTTCCTCCTGAAGCCGGCGGGTCAAAAGCAGCAGGAGGAGACATTGACTTGGAGGAGGTTTTAAAGGTATTTTCCTCACCCTTTCTTGCTCCCTCTTGTCTGATCCGGGATTGCACTGGCTTGCGGTTAATGACGCATTAAAAAGTCAAGCAGTGCAAACTGTCCAGCGAACGGGACGGAGCTGGGAGCTCACGGTGCAGGTGCGGTCCTGTGTTAAAGCCTGGGTCAGACCTTGTTTTAAGAAGCCAGGGTAATATCCCACTGTTCTCACTCAGACCAAGGCCACCCCACACATGCCATCCATGTTAGGGGGGCACCTTGAAACAACACAGCTCTAGGAAGGTATCCCTACAGTTCCAAGGCCATCACATCAAACGGCATCTGCCGCGGTTTCCAGCACCCCAAATGTCTCTAGGCATCCCCTGAGCTACACCTCCTGGAGCACGAGCACCCCTGGAGCAGTGTGGGTCACACCCTCTGAAGGTAAAAGACTGATGTGATCAGACGAGTCATCGCAAGAAATGTCTGTTCCCATCTAGGAGAAAAAGACACTCGCGCGAATGGTGGACATCCAGAGCTGGGTGAGACAAGTTTCCCCTTAAGATATAGCTCGGTTGACTCTCCTGGAGTCCTGTGGGAGTACTGAACGTGCTGCTCTTCCCCACACCATGCCTAGATCTGCTAATGAGATGAAAGACACTTTCATTACAGTTCAGGATAAGTCAGGCGACTACCCTTGCCCTCTCCAGCAAGATCCATGGTCAGCTACAGTGGGTGCAGATCCTAGGAGAGAACAAGGTCAAAACATCTCAGGAGAGAGTGGGAGGGAGGGTGAGCTGTCTGCCTGAGGTGTCTGCACGTGGGTTCATCCCTCTCAGTCCATGCAAAGCCCTTGGAGCCGCAGCCCAGGGTTTCAATTCTGCTCCTCCCTGGATGAATGCCAGTCGGAAATCCTCGCTTCTCCCATGTGTGCAGCGTGCCCTAAGCCTGCTGAGGAACTAATGCCACTTCTGTTCTTTTCTGTCTTGTTCTTTCCAGCTGCAATCAGTGATGCTGCACACAGATGGGCCAGTGTACTCCTTTAGCTAATGCAGCACAACCCTCGAAGGCAAGCAGCAGCGGAGAACAAAAAGGCGTGCTGTGCTCGGCATAGGATTGAGAGTGCAGAGAGAAATTCAGCCCTAAAAGGGGAATGCTCAAAATCTTCACCACTGCCATCCTCACACCAGGCTGCAGCTGGTGCTGTTAAAATATTGCTCTTCTTGTGCTCGTCTCAGGCAAAGCACAAATGAGAAGGGAGAATCAAACCGTTCCAACAGGGTTTGTTTTTGTTGGGTTTTCCCACTTCCCTAAACTCCAGGCCGTGCTGTTTGTGCTGTTTCTCCTAATGCACGTGGTGACCCTAGTTGGAAATATTGTGATAATGTTTGTTATCAGGCTGAATCAGAGGCTGCACATGCCCATGTATTTTTTTCTAAGTGCTCTATCCTTCTCAGAAATCTGTTACACCTTCTCCATCATCCCAAAGATGCTGTCTGGATTAGTGCTGGGAACTAGAACCATTTCTTTCCTGGGCTGTGCTGCACAAATGCATTTCTCCTTCATGTTTGGATTCACGCACTCTTTCCTCCTGACAGTGATGGGATATGACCGGTACGTGGCGATCTGTCAGCCCTTGCGTTACAGCACCGTGATGACCTCCCGAGCCTGTACCCAGCTGGTGGCTGCCTCATGGGCCGGCGGTGGTCTCCTGGGGGTGCTGGTGACCGGTGCTGTGTTCCAGTTACCGTTCTGCCAGTCCCACCACGTTGACCACTTCTTCTGCCATGTGCCCCCCATGCTCCAGCTGGCTTGTGCTGGTGGCGAGCTGGTTGGCATTGCAGTTGGCATCTTTTGCATTACTGCCTTGTTGGGATGCTTTCTGTTCATCCTTCTCTCCTACGCCTTTATCCTTGGCTGTATCCTGCAGATGCCATCAGCCAAGGGGAGGCACAAAGCTTTCTCCACCTGTGCCTCCCACATCACTGTGGTGGTGGTGCATTACGGCTGTGCCTCTGTCATCTATCTGAAACACCACTCACCCCGTGCTGCGGGAGCTAGTGTTCTGATTGACGTGTCTTACACTGTCTTCACCCCCTTCCTGAGCCCCATCATTTTTAGTCTGCGAAACAAAGATTTAAAAAATGCCTTTTGGAAATCTCTGAAGAAAAGCTTCATCATCAGGAATGCAAATATTTGTCCAGGATCTAGTTTCAGTTACAGTGATGATTATTGCTAATTTTTATTTGTTTGTTTGTTTGTTTATTTATTTTCCTTTGGTAGTTCCTTGCTGCTTTCAAAAGAATAGCCATACATTTTTCCAGGCAAACGATTCATTCTCGCAGCTGTGACGCTTTTTGCACTCGCTGGGCGTCGCAGGCTGCACTGCAAGGCTTGGCTGGAGCACGCAGGTGTAACTTTTAATGCTGCAAATTCAGCGTCATGCAGAAGCAAGAGTGGCCAAAGCTCTCAGCCCTCCCAGAGGAGACACGAGCCGCTCCTCGAGGAGCAGCAGGTGAATGTCTGAGACCTGGTGCAGCAGGCTCTTGTCCTCGCCGTAGGCACACTGACTGATCCCCTGAGCATGACTTTGCCTCTTCTGGTGCTGACAGCGAAGCTGGCCTGAGAAGGCTTTGGACTCGTCTTTTTCTTTTGTCTCGTTCAGCTTTTGACAATTTGCAGACTCAAAAGTGCTCACTTGAAGACAAACACTATTTGCTATTCTGCTGTTTTGAAAGACTCACTTCTCTAAGGAATTTAGATGTGGATTTAAAAAGGTGGTTTTAGAGTACGAGGATTTTGTTTGAGAGAAAAATATTTATTTATTTATTTATTTATTCATTTTCCCCCTTATTTATTTATTTTTATTTATTTCCCCCCAGGTGTTTGTACTCCTGTTTATGCAAAAACAATCGAGCATTTAAACAGTTTCCCTACATCTGGATAGGTGCAAAATCATAAAATATCTCAGTTTTTCTGAACACTGATTTTCAGGCATAATTTCTCCTCCCATGACGCACGTGTAACTTCAGCAGGACTATATTCTCTCCCAGGGCTACAGACAAGACAGGGAGATCTCTGAATCCACTTGCTTTAATTAATAGGTTTGTAATAAGTAACTAACCTACCAGTGCTCTTCTGTATTCAGAATGAAAAATAAAGGAAGTGTTACTCAGTAGCAGCATATTTGTGCATGATTTTTACTGCAAGTGAGAGGACACCACTTGAATGTGCTCTCAACAGACCTAAGGAAAAAAAAAATACTGGGTAAAAGTCACTGTACTTTGCGCAGACCAGAAGATATATTTGTTGGCCCAGCCATAGCTTGAGGAACAGGCAGACTTCCAGGGTCTAACATCCAGGATATGCAACACTACGCTGATTTCACAGGCACCATGACAATGATGTACAAAAAGAAACGCACAGAAAGATGTCAAGGAGGTTGCGTGGGGTTGTTGTCTCCCCGTTTCATCCCATCAGTGCGCAGGAACCCCTGGTGAGACAGATCTCAGGAGGGAAGGGTAAGAAAGAGAGAAAAATCCGTCAGAGTAGCCTGATACAGGCAGGCAGTGAGCATAGCCAGGAGAAGAGGAGCTTTGGACAGGGGTGTGCCAGTGCTTCCCTGGAAAATTCAGCCTGCTTTGTGCAAATCTGGCAGGATTCTGTTTAAAAAGAAAGTCCAAGAGCCTGCTGAGCTCAGGTCTGAAGGATAGGTCTGCCCTTGGCCTCTTGGACAGGTGGACAAGGGCTGGAGCATGGGGGGGGTAGGAGTAGAGCTCTTGCCACGTTGGCACATTTCACCTTGTGCTTGGCCATGTCACTGCTGATAGCTGGCTTTAAAACGTCAAGCTCAGCAGGACCACCTGAAGAAACCCCTGAGAAACAGGCATTTCTTGCTAGAGGTCCCATTGCACCAGGCCTCTGCTGGAGCAGCCATGAGTGCCCCTGTGCTGTTTGTGCTTGTGCTTCCTAGCGGAGTTTAAAGGTGATTCAGATGGAAATATTTACCCTTTACATCCACAGAAATAAATGTGACATAGCAGACGTTGGTAGTTTTTTTGTTGTTGTTTGTTTATTTATTTCTTTTATTTATTTATTTAAAAAACAGCTTTCTGCTTTGGTTTCTGCCTGCACAGAATTGCAGAGCAAGGCACAGGTTGGTCAATATAGCTCTAAACAGGCGCCGACTGTCTTTGTATTGCATTTTATACGGATTTCAGGGCTATAAAACTCACCTCCTCCCTCCCTAACACTGGCATTGCTGCAAAGGGCAGACGCTGATGGCAGTGGTGGGCACTCAGACGCACATCTCATTTACCCTTGGGACCAAACAGCTACAGCTTGGCCATGGGAGAGAACTGCCCTAGAAGCAGGGACCAAGATGCTACCCCTGTCTCTGGTGCTGTCCTTTTCCTGAAACATCGAACTTCATACACATCTAACAGTCCATTTCCTACTTCCTCAAGGAACGTTTCATCCTAATTTTGAAATTTGCTTTAATTCACTGTAATTATTGTGGGCCTCCCAGTGGACATTTGCCCACATTGAAACACAGGAGGTTCCACCTGAACGTCAGGAAACTCTTTACTGTGCGGGCGACTGAGCAATGGAACAGGTTGCCTAGAGAGGCTGTGGAGCCTTCCTCCGTGGAGATATTCCAAAGCCACCTGGACATGGTCCTGGCCCTGCTTGAGCCAGGGTTTGGACCAGGTGATGTCCAGAGGTCCCTTCCAGCTCAACCATTCTGTGGTTCTGTGGGTGTTACTGGAAGGTGCTGCTCTGGACCTACCTTAGCATCTGGCCTTCTGTTTCTCTGGCCACCTGCAAGGAGGCACCAGGAGGTTGGGTGTCTGTCACTATCTGCCCATGTGAAAAATCACTTTCCATCTTTTTTATAAAATACCTTTAATTACTGAAAGGATGCAGTGAGGTCCCTCTCCTTTCCTCACCTCACCTCGCCTCGCCTCTCCTCTCTTCTTCCCACCTCTAAAACATTTCCAGTACTGTTATCCCCCATGGAAAGTGTCCTTCCACGGAGACAATTTGGACTGCATGTACCACTGAGGAATGCATCTTACATTTTATTCAGCTATACCATGTTTTCTCCTTGTTTGTTCACAGCCAAGAGAAATCCTTCTGTGTGCAGGTAGTTCTCTAAGTAAGTTCTCTAAGTAAGGTAAGAACAGACATATAGAGCTGTAACTCTCAGCTACGAACTGCAGTAGAAAATGCACAGATTTGAGAGAGTTCTCTGAGTTGCAGGTGGCTGAGAAAAGTGGGGTGAAGGGGCAGCACTAAAGAGTGCCCATACATTGTCCAGTGGCAAGGGTCCTCCTTTTCCTCCACGTTCAGACTTCAGCAGGAGACATTATGAATATAGAATATATATGAAGAATATATATTCATAATATATGAATATAGAAAGTTGGTATTGCTGGTATTGCTTATTCTTTAAGTTGTAAAATAAAGATATTTAAAGAAGACAGAGAAGTGTTTTTTTGTTTGTTTGTTTGTTTTTGTTTTTGTTTGGTTTCTATATGCACTGATATCTTCCCTTTTTAGCTACCCTCCTGGTATTTCTTCAATTGGCCACACAGGACTTGAAGGCAATTATGGGCAGAGCCATAGCTAATTAGGACTTTTTGTGTGTGTGTGTGTTTTAATAAGCACTCTGGTACATTTGTTAAGATACTGACGGCCTTCATCTCCAGAGACAGCTTTTGGCTAAACAGGAAACTCATGACTGAGCTCCAGTGCAAAAGGGCAATCTATAGGAAGTGGATGCAGGGAACAGCTGAAAAAAAGAGGAACTGAGAACCACTGTTTGAGCACAGAATTTGGAAAGCCAAAGCTCTCCTAGAGCTGGCACTTGCAAGGGACATCCATGGTGTGCATATGGGCTGCTACAGCTTCATTTACGGTAAAAGAGGAAACAAAGAAAATGTGGGTGCACTGCTAGATGGGATGGAGAATGTAGCAGGGGTAGATGCAGACAGGTACTCAGTGTCTTTGCCTCAGTCTTTACCAGCAAGGTCCTTTAGGCCTTTGTTCTTACAAAGACTCAAGGAAGAGATAAATACAAACAGTGGATGAGGATCAATTCAGGGGCTACTTGAGGAAACTCAGCCATGAGGAGACCATGGTCTGGAAGGGCTGCATCCAAGGGTGATATAAGAACAGACCAATGACACACAGACCATTCTGCACCATCTTGGAAAGCTCATGGAGATCAGGAGAACCATCTGCTTAATGGCAAAAATTGGCACACACGATACCGCTAGGGGAAACCTGGGCAGTATCAAAACGGACTACAGAGGTTAGCTGCCCAGCAAGGTAAAACCACCACAGTCCTTTTTGGTGCCCAACGTGGTGCTCGAAGGGTTGAGATAACAGTAGATTTGACCAGAGCACTTTAGAGGGAATTTACAATTGTCATACTTAGTTAACGATAGTCACAATATTGTCTGCTTTGCTCCTAATATTCTTCTGTGATCCTGCTTTATATGCTCCGTAACACGTACTTCCTTTTACTGTGTATCAGATCTGAGAGTTTGCTAAAGGCTGTGTTTTTTCAGATCACCGTGCTTGAGCCTAATCTTGTATTTGGGCCTTGAATTTGCTATCTTCTCTGTACTTTGGTACTGTCTCTTGGAGAATATTAACAACTACACTCTTCTTTCTCCTCTGGAAGACAGTTTGTGGATGATATCAGGAATGGTACCTCATCCTTCTTTTCCCATGGGCTAATTACAGTAGCTTTAGAGTTTTTGAACGTCCATGAGTAACCAACATAGATCTCCAGAATGCGTTTCTGTTAACGTTAAACAATTATTTAAGATGACCACCCAGGAATCTACCCTGAGACAGCGTGGTGGTGGGTGGCAAGGTGTGTGGGAAGGTATGGGCAGGTACCTGTCACGGTTGTCTCCTCTGATGGTTTTGAACTTCACCCCTGCACAAGTGTGAAATCCTAAAAAACTGATCGAATGTTTGAAAGATGTATGCCCTGACCCTGGCAATGTCAGAGAACGCCAGGTTGCTGCACTGTGCTGGGGCCTGGCCTGCGCCTATCAAACTGTAATTAACACCACCCAGCACCCTCAAGGGAAGGAGGAGGTCACTGAATCTGATGACCAGATAACACACACTGTGGCTAACCCAGAGGGCCAGCTGTTGACGGTATCAGTCGCCCCCATAGTCAAGGCAAAACAATGGAAGCAGAGCAACTGGCAGGGCAGAGGTAAACGCATCTGGGCAGCTGCACTGTGGCAAGACATTGCTGCCGAGTGGAAGACGTTGATGTAAAAGTATGTCCTGTAGATGTTCACATGCCAAAGAACTGTGCCACTGAAGAACAACAGAATAACAAAGAGGTGGACCGGGCTTCGAAACTTGAAGTGGCTCAGGTGGACCTGGGCTATGGAAGTAAGGGCGAGCTGTTTGTAGCTCGATGGGCCCCATGAAACATCAGGACTTCTGGGGAGGGATTCCACATACAGACGAGCTTGTGGTCGAGGGGTGGACCTGACCACGGAGGCAATAACACAGATCACCCATGAGTGTGAAACCTGTGCTGCAAGCAAGCAAGCCATGAGAGTAAAGTCTCTCTGGAACAGGGGGTGGTGGCTAGGATTTGGCAGTCAGGTGAAGTCCCTGGTGACTGGAAAAAGGGAAACATCACTCCCATTTTTAAAAGGGGTAGAAAGAAAGACCTGGAGAACTACAGGCTGGTGAGCCTCACCTCTGTGCCTGGCAAGATCATGGAACAGATCCTCCTGGAAGTAATGTTAAGGCACATGCAAGACCAGGAGCTGATCTGAGACAGCCAGCATGGCTTCACCAAAGGTAAATCATGCCTGACCAAACTGGTGGCCTTCTATGATGGAGTGACAACATCAGTTGACCAAGGAAGACTGACCGATGTCATCTACCTGGACTTCTGTAAGGCTTTTGACACAGTCCCACATGACATCCTGATTTCTAAACTGGAGAGATACGGATTTGAAGGGTGGACCATTCGGTGGATAAGGAATTGGGTTGATGGACGCACCCAGAGAGTAGTGGTCAATGGCTCTATGTCCAGGTGGAGGTTGGTGATGAGTGGTGTCCCTCAGGGGTCTGTCTTGGGACCGGTGCTTTTCGGTATCTTCATCAATGACATAGATGATGGGATTGAGGACACCCTCAGCAAGTTTGGAGATGACACCAAGCGGAGTGGTGCAGTTGATACAACAGAAGGAAGGGATGCCATCCAAAGGGACTTGGATAAGCTTGAGAAGTGGGCCCACGTGAACCTAATGAGGTTCAAGCCCAAGTGCAAGGTGCTGCACCTGGGCCAGGGCAATCCCAGGCATGGGTACAGACTGGGAGAAGAACTCATTGAAAGCAGCCCCGCGGAGAGGGATTTGGGGGTTCTGGTGGATGAGAAACTCGACGTGAGCCAGCGGTGCGCGAGTGTGCGCTTGCAGCCCAGAAGGCCAATTGCATCCTTGTCTGCATCAACAGAGCAGTGGCCAGCAGGTTGAGGGAGGTGACTGTCCCCCTCTGCTCTGCCCTTGTGAGGCCCCACTTGGAGTCCTGCATCCAGGTCTTGGGCTCCCAGCACAAGAAGGATGTGGAGCTGTTAGAACAGGTCCAGAGGAGGGCCACAAAGATGATCAGAGGGCTGGAGTACCTCTCCTATGAAGAAACGCTGAAAGAGCTGGGGATGTTCAGCCTGGAGAAGTCTCTGTGGAGATCTCATTGCGGACTTCCAATACTTAAAGGGTTGTCAAAAAAGGCTGAAGAAGGACTCTTTACTGTGTAGATAATGATAGGACAAGGGGGAATGGTTTGAAACTGAAAGAGGGGAGATTTAGATTGGATGTTAGGAAGAAATTCTTCACTCAGAGGGTGGTGAGGCACTAGAACAGGTTGCCCAGAGAGGCTGTGGATGCCCCATCCCTGGAAGTGTTCAAGGCCAGGCTGGATGGGGCCCTGGCAAACCTGATCTAATGGGTGGCACCCCTGCCTATGGCAGGGGGGTTGAAACTAGAAGATCTTTAGGGTCCCTTCCAACCCAAGCCATACTATGATTCTGTGATTCTCTGATTTCTATGGTGAGGCCTGGCAAATTGACTATACCGGGCCACAGCCACAAACCCGCCAAGGCAAGTGGTACATACTCACCGTGGTAGAAGCTACTACTGGGAGGCTGAAAACACACCCAGTAAACCGTGCTGGGCTGAACCCAGTGGGGGAGCTAGTCCCCCCTGCACAGCACGGCAGTTTGCACAGGAGTACGTGCAGGGAGAGTGCTGCCACTCTGCTAGTGCAAACAGTGGCTGTGAACTGCTCACAAGGAGCTCCAGTCGTGGTATCCTGTCAGCAGAAATCCATGTTCTCTGCTTCCCCTGCAACCTACTGGAACCAACACAGCCACCCAGGCAGAGGATCCCCTACTCTCTCACCATCAGGGAGAAGGAGTGGATGCAAGTGGGTCTAAACAAACCAACCGGCTCTACAATGACTAGAAATATCTGAAGGGTGGGTGTCAAGATGATGGAACCAGACTCTTTTCAGTTGTGCCCAGTGAGAGGACTAGAGGCAACGGGCACAAATTGAAGCACAGGAAGTTGCATCTGAATATGAGAGGGCACTTCTGTACTGTGAGGGTGAGAGAGCGCCGGGACAGGTTGCCCAGAGAGGTTGTGGAGTCTCCTTTGAAGATATTCAAAACCCGCCTGGGTGCCATCCTGCGCAGTGTGCTCTAGGTGATCCTGTTTGGCAGGGGGGTTGGACTAGATGATCTTCAGAGGTCCCTTCCAACCTCAACCATTCTGTGATTCTGTGAGCAACTCCTGCGGGAGGTGCAGCCAGGTAGAATAATTGCTCAGCAAAAGAAGTAGATCTAAGAGTGTAGTGGATTTACGTGGCAAGGTTTTGGTAGCGGGGGCGGGCTGCAAGGGTGGCTTCTGTGAGAAGAATCCAGAAGCTGCCCCATGTTAGCTAAGGGCCAGCTTCAGCCAGCTCCAAATTGACCTGCCACTACCCAGAGCCGAGTCAATACGCGATGCTGTTTGCACCTCTGTGAGAGCAGATTTAAGAAAGGAGGAAAAAAAATGCTGGGGAACAGCAGCTGGGAGAGAGAGAGGAGTGAGAAACAAGTGCCAAGGTCAGTGAAGAAGGAGGGCAGGAGGTGCTCAGGGCACCGGAGCTCGAGTTCCCCTGAAGCTTGTGGAGAGGCCCCTGGTGGAGCAGGCTGTCCCCCTGCAGCCCACGGGTCCTACATGGAGCAGATCTCCACGCTGCAGCCCATGGAGAGGAGCCCACGCAGGAGCAGGGGGCCTGGCAGGAGCTGCTGCCCGTGGGGGACCCAGGTTGGAGCAGTTTGCTCCTGAGGGATGGACCCCGTGGTACGGACCCATATCTGGAGCAGTTCTTGAAGAGCTGCTGCCTGCGAGAAGCCCACGTCGGATCAGTTTGGGAAGGACGGCATCCCGTGGGAGGGACCCCACATTGGAGCAGGGGACAAGAGTGACTGTGAAGGAGTGGCGGAGATGAAGTGCTATAGACTGACCTCAGTCCCCATTCCCCCCATTCGGGGGGAGGAGGTAGAAGAGGGTGGATGGGGGGGAAGGCATTTTTGGTTTCTTTCCTTTGTCTCTCACTTCTCTAGCTTGTTAGTAACAGGCAATAAATCTTACTATCTCCCTACTCTGAGTCTGTTTTGCCCATCACAGTAATTGTTGAGTAATGTCCCCATCCTTATCTCAACCTGAGCACTTTGTGTTGTATTTTCTCCCCTTTCCTATTTGAGGAGGAGGACTGAGAGAGCGGCCGAGGTGGAACTCGGCTGCCCACCCGAGTAAAACCACCACACAGGTCTCCCTGTGCTCAGGGCTGGGTGCTCCCAGAGCCTGCTAGAAGCAAGGCCTGACCCCTTCCCTGGCATCTGCCAGCCACTGCCTCCCTGGGAAGGGATGGGGGATAGCAAAGGGCAATTGGGACAACTAGGGCATCCACGCCTTTGCCTTCTGTGTGCCTGGGGTGTATCAGGACTCCTTGTGGGGCCATGAGTGTGTCACCCTCGTGTCAGGGTGCCAGCAGGCGCCAGGGCAGCAGGCTCTGCCAGGCTGGTGGCTTGCGTGCGCACTTTCCTGGAAGTGGCTGAGCATCTGCTTGCCAATGGGAAGTAGTGAATGGCTTCCTTCTTTTGCTTTGCTTGCACGTGCATCTTTGGCTTTTCCTAGAATGCTATATTTGTCTTGATCCATGAGCTTTCTCATCTTTGCCCTTCCGATTCCCATCGCCATCCTGCTGGGACAGGCTGGGCGAGTGGGTGTGCAGTGCTGAGCTGCTCACCCGCCCAGCCCAGAAGCGTGTCACAATGAAACCCTTTGTGACATCCCTTGATGACACCCCCAGGGGTCTGCCCTAAAAAAATGCAGCTGTGACTCGGACCCTCAGTGTCCGTGCAGGACAGTGACGGGACAGGGCAGGAGCACAGGGCCTTTAAGGAGTCTAAGTGCACAGCCCACGTCCCACAATGCGGTTCCGATGCTGCCACCACCGGAGAAGACAACGTATTATCCTGGGGAGGTATCCTTGCCCTTATCGCCCCATTCCTCCATCCCGCAGGGTGGCAAAGATAACCCGCCCCTGCTCCAGGATGGCCTGGCGGAAGACCTGGTGTCCTGAGGAGAGCAGCTTTCCGCTGGATTCCTTGGATTTCCAGCCACTGAATCCCAGTGAGTGAGCATCCCGCGCGGTTGGGAAGGGTTGGGGCCAAGCAAACCTCCCTGCTTGAAGCCAGGACGTCTTTCCTGGCACGGCAGCAGTGGGATCCTGTGGGTGCGGGGCAGAATGGCACCTGGATGCTGGGGGTGCTGGGAGCCCAACCCAGCATGGCCTCGCCCCGGGTTGGGAGGGAGCTTAGAGGGGGCCCAGATCCTGCTGCCTCAGCACCCTCAGAGTATAGAATTTGTTGCTAATTGAACACCTAATTGAAATCTACCCTGCTTTAGGTTCAGTCTGTCAGCCCTTGTCCTATCACAGCACTCCCTGATAAAGAGTCCCTCCCCAGCTATCCTGTAGGCCCGCCTTTAGGTACAGGAAGGCTTCTGTAAGGTCCCCCTGGAGCCTCCTCTTCTCCAGGCTGAAGAAGCCCAGCTCTCTCAGCCTGTCCTAGAGGAGGTGCTCCAGCCCTCTGATCAGCATCAGGGCCTCCTCCGGACCTGCTCCAGCAGGTCCATGTGTCTCTCGTGCCGGGGGCCCTTCCTCTCCTCGCTCCTGCCTTCAGCCTCTCACTGCAGCACTCCTCCCTCTCCTCCATTGTTAGATGCCTGGTCGTGGGATCTTGGCAAAGAGGAAGCCAAGAAATTCATCGAGATATTCGTCAGCAGCACAAAGAAGGTAATGGAAGCCCCTTCCGTCGTGGCTGTGCCTGTGTGTCCTGAGGGGGCCCTGGCCCTGCTGCCAGGCTGGGCAGAGCTGCTGCCCTCCGTGTGTCTCAGACAGCACCACACGTCACAGCACTCCAGTGTCACAGCACTCCAGCGCTGTGGGCTCTGGTTCTCCCCCCTCACCCTCCCCGTGGTTCTCTCTGTGGCTGCCAGGATGAGGAAAAGAAAATGAAGTTCCTGGAGAGCATCTGCACCCTGTGCAGACAGTATTCCTTGTTGGAGGACATGGATGCCTTCTGCCACAAAACCGAGCTGGCAGAGAACATCAAGGTGAGGGGACGCGTGGCGGGTTGGGGAAGGGACAAGGCCCCTCGGACACCAGCCCCCTGTGAGGCTGGGGCAGGGGGAGGTGGAGACAAACCGTGCACAGACACCAAGCTGCCCGAGGCAGGACTGGGCGTGCTGCTGGGCCTTCAGCAGCGGGCACTGGGGGCTGGTGTCTGCCACGTCCCATCCTGGTTGTGCTCTGCAGGTTTTGCTGGAAGAGGAGCCCACGGACAGTTTGCACACAGCATTTCGTAGGAATGCCATGGAGACTCTCACCATCCTCAGGTGAGTGCCCAGCCCCTGGTTGGGCCAGCACATCCCCAGGGCAACGTCCTGGTGGCCCTGAAGCTGGCAGGGAGGCTGCCCGTCCCTCCCAGGGATGCCTGTCCACGGGAGGGCCGTGTCCTCCTTCCCTAAGCCTCGAGGCACCACTCCAGCACCAGCGTCCAACAAGCTCCTATCTCCCTTCTTAGCTCCACTGCGAAGGCAGCACTGGATGGCAAAAAGGAGAGTCTCCTGCATGCCTGCTTCAAGAGTGTCTTCTTTCTGCCTCCCTATTTGGACATGTCAGCGGTAGAAAAAGATCTCTACAACAAGGTATGTGCTGGGTGAGGTAGTGGCACCCCCATTCCCGCTGGGCTGCTGCCTTGCTGCCCCGTGCTGAGACAACCGGACAACCAGTGCAGGGCCGGGGCCCAGATTTGCTTTCCCAGCCTCATCCCTTCTTCCCCTTCCCCTTCCCTGGCCTGATCCAGTGCTGCAGGAGGTCTGCACGCAGCAGCTTTTTAGCCCCAAAGCCACCCCTGGGCTCTGTGAGGCGGTGCACGTGTCCTCCCTTGGTGCTGGAGGTTCAGTCAGCCCCTGGGGGTGAGAAGGACCGCAGAAATACTTCTATGATCCTCTGTCCTCCTTGCAGACCATGAACGCCATGGAAATCATGCTGCAGGCCTTTGTACGCAACTGTCCAATCTCCAGTGTCGGCGAGGAGCTGCAGATTATTTGGCAGGTCTGGCATTTGCAAAGAGTCGGTTTCCCAGGAGTGGTTCCACAGCTGGGGGGGTAACGAACGTCCATGCTGCAGTGGATGGCCCACCCCCAGTGCCAGGACTGAGCACGCTGCGGGCAGGTGCCCACCTCCTTTGGGGAAGCCCACCGAGGTCTTCTGGGAGCCTGGCATCCCCTGGCTGTGGTCAAAGACCCTTTCCCCTCCGAAGAATCCTCTCATGTCACAGCAAAACCTTGCCCATGGCACTTCTGGGCCAGCCCCTCCAGACCCCAAGAGATCACCTTGCGCCAAAGCAGTGGGAGAATTTTAGCCCACTCCTTGGGCACCGCACTGGCGGCAGCTGGAGCTGCTCTCCGCCTGCCCCCCAGTCCCTCCAGTCTCCTCTTGCCAGGTGTGAATGGGGCAGAGATCCCCGGGGACCCGCCCATCCTGCACGGGAGCGTGGCCCTGAAGCCGTGTTCTCCTGGCTGCCCAGTGGCCGTATCCCTGCCCCATTGCGGACCCCTGGTTCCTGGCACAGAAGCCAGCCCTCACGGAGAGGGGACAGAGGGCCGCGTTCCGGGGGAGGGCGCAGGAGGGAGCTGAGGCCGCACTGGCGGGTGGCATCTGCCCGTCTGCCTGAGCACAAAGTTGGCTGGCGGATCTGTGGCAAGCCTGCAAGGGAACCCAGGGGCAGGAGCCCTGCTGAGGGCTTTGCTCCACCTTGGGGGAAGCTTTGATGGACGGCGTGAGCACAGCCAGGGGTTCAGCAGTGCTGCTTCTGCTGGAGCAGGCATCAGCTCCCAGGGCAGACCAGCAGCTTCTCTCCTCACAGGCGCTGCTGCACTACGCCACCTCCCATAACACCGCTGTGCGCAAGATCGCCCTGCAGAAGATTGAGAGGCTGAGTGATTTCCTGGTCACATATCTGGGGAAGGTAAGATGCCAGGAACCCTTCAGCCAGCCTGTCTCCCCTTCCCTGCATTCCAGAGCATCCTGCAGCTCAGGGGTGCCTGTGCAGCAAGCCCGAGCACAGGTGGGGGCCTCAGCACAGCTCTGCCCTGAAGCAAGGGTCTTTGTCCCTCCTTTGCCCCTGCTCTTCCTTCCCCAGGCCCTGCTCTCTGCCTCCACTTAACCCTTCTTCTCTCCTCCCTCCCTTGCCCAGACCTCGTTCACTGCTGGACAATGCGAGGGCAGCCCGGGCACCCACAAAGAGGTCCACATCCCCATCCTGGGACAGCTGCTGGGCCACCTCTTCATTTCCAGCTGTGGCACAGATCCCACCAGATACAGAGTTTTGGATGCTCTTTATCACTTCTACGCATTCCTCAAAGATGGAAGAGGTAAGAGAAGGTGTGGTGGGCAGCGTCTGTCTGCACACAGACATCTGCTGGTATGTCTGCTTCTTTTCCCCGAGTATTGTGAAGGATTGTTCTTTTGCTTGGTGGAGGCTGTCCATGAAAGTCTGCCAGGGTCCCTGACCTCCTCTGCTCCTCACAGCAGCTTCCCGCAGGAATCTGGCTATCGTTTTCCACAGAAGCTAAACGCTCACCTCATGTCCAGGAGCAGTTCTCTGCTGCTGTCCTTCTCAACCCTCCCCAGCTCACCTACCACGCCGTTTCATGGTATTCCCCAGTCTAAGCCATCAATCGATTGCCACTTCCCAAACCACATCTTCCCTGAGGAGTGAACAGCAGAGCCAGCCGTGCATCACCAGGGATGGTGACGCCCTCCAGAATTCTCCTTGACTGTTTGCTCCCTGCCGTCTTGCAAGCAGATGGCAGGGAGCTTCCTGCACATCCCGACCCCGAGCAGAAGGGGTCTGTGACACGCTGCTACCCCCACGGCACCCAGCGCCATTGCTTCTCCTCCTTCTGCATCATCCCTGAGGTCCCTCTTGCTCCCAGCAGCCGTCACCCTGTGCTTTACATCCCTGCCCACCGCTCTCCTCACCTACTGAGGGGTCTGAGCCTCCCTCCTCAGCCATTCCTAGTGAAAGTGCTTTTCACCATTTGGCAAGCTTGTTGGCAAAGATGCTCTTCCCTACTGACTCTTCGGTGTTCCCCCTGTTTAGAATGCTCGCTGACAAAGGACATGGAAAATTATGCAGAGAGGCGCAAGAATTTGAAGGATACGACATATCCTTCGTATGAAATTTCCACTCCCTGTGATATTGCCAAGGTAATGAGCTCCGGCCCTGCTGGGAATCTTGTCCGTAGCATCAGCAGGCAACTCATGTGAGCAAAGGGGTCCAGAGCCATGGGGCTGGCACGGCCTCCCTCGCCCTGGTGAGAGGGTTCCTCATGTCCCGAAGCTGGGGCTATGCGAAGGCTGCTCCCCTGTGTCCCGGCAGCAGCTCCAGCCCTCCTGGCCACCAGCAAGCCCTGGTTACCTGCAGGGCCAGCACTCTGTCCCCGTACGCCCCATCCTCACTCCTTCCCCCTGAGGGCCCTCTCTCCGGAGCTGCCCTTGCTGCTCAGCTAAGCAGCACCCTTGGGACACTCAGTGCGGCATGTCCTCCCTCCCCTCCTTCTTCCCACAGGCGTTTGGAGGATACCTCTTCCCTTCTGAAAGGACGGACATCATCCTCACAGCCACTGAAGCTATGCGAGACTCCAGCATCCATGACAAGCAGGGCGCCTGCAGCGTGCTGGACGCAGCCTTGGAGGACCCCAAGTACTGGCTGACAGATGTAAGTGGCCTGTGGCCATTGCCCTGCCCTTGAGCTCTTTCAGGTGTTGATCCTCCCTCTCTTCCTCTCTCCCTCTTTCCTTTACTCCCTCCCTTCTTCACTCGCTTTCTCCCTCCCTCCCGGCCTCTGTCGCACATCGAGATCTCTTAGGCACCAGAAGCCACCTGAAGTGAGCAGAGAGCAATGGAAGGGGCCAAGGTTTCAGTGGCGGCTGTGGAAATGGCTGCATTGGCTGCATGGACACACCATGGCTGCATGGACACACCATTCCCACCTGTGTTCCCTCCAGGTGCCAACGATCATGGAGCGCATCAGAAAAAACCTGGACAGGATCCACACGGCATCAGCGCGGCGCTGCCTGGACTCCCTGCTTCTCCAGCTGACCAACCTGATGTCCAGGGAAGAAGTCAAGAACCTGCTGCAGTTCTCTCCGCCAAGTGACAGGTCCTGGCCTTAACATCCTTGAGGGCTTGTTCCACGTCGGGAGATGCACCTGGAGACTCTCTGCTTGCCAGAGCCATGGCAAACGGCAGGGCATCCCCAAGGAGCACAGCCCTCCATCCCACCACCGTGTTCCAGCCCCACTGGGCCAGCCAGGGCTGCAGCAGCCCAGCTGTCCAAGGCAGCCCAGAGCCCCCCTGCCCCCAGGGAACGCCAGCTCAGACCCTTCCTGCTTGCCCAGGCTGGGCCCCCAGCGCTCCCCAAGTCACAGGGGCTGCAGGACAGCCTGGGTCCTACGGGGCTGGCCCGGGCCGTGGCCCTGCGGCTGAGGCAGCCCCACTGACAGAGTATTCTGTGCTTGCAGCACTGCCCTGGGCATGTGGGAGGTGGTCCTGGCAATGCCGCAGGCCTTGGAGAAGGTTTTAAACACGCTGATGGAAGACTTGCCACTGCGCAACTGGTGCACCGCGGTCACAGAAGACACCTGCATCCGTCGCTTGGCTGTGAGTTCCCAGATGAAACCTTGCTCCCAGCAGGGCTGCGCGTGGCCCTTCAGGCACACAGGCACAGCCCTGTCCCCATCTACCCCCAACCTGCCAGCTCCCCCAGGGCGTACGGACACATCGTCCCTGGGGCCGGCAGGGCCGGCAAGCCCCCGTAACCAGCCGCGCCTGGTGCCTTTGGTGCCAGCTCGCGCTGCTCCATCCCTGCCCAAAGGCGGGAGAAGAAGAGGCTGCAGGGAGCCCTGCAGGCCCTGCCAGGCTCCCCCTGCTCTTTCTTGCAGATGCTGGCCCAGAATCACGTTTCGGAAGAGGAGTTTGGTAACCCAGTGCACCTGCAGAGTTACCTGAAGCACCCAAGCCCAGCGATGCGCTTGATGGCTCTCAAAGGGCTCTCCACCGTGTCAGAGAGCCCTGAGAAGGTGAGCGGGCCATCGTCAAGCAAAGCCATGTTGGCAGCCTGGGGCTTTGCTCTTCTGCCCTCCCGTCCCTCCCCGTTGCTCTCCCCGCATCCCTGTAGTGCGCCCGCGGCCACTGCTTGCAGGAGGCGATTGCCATGCCAGCTGCCAGGAAGCAAGGCAGGAGGCTGGTGCTCAGGAACCAGAGCCCTTTGCCCAGGGTGGTCTCTCACGGCTTCACGGAAGGGAAACTGTGTCTTTCCTACAGGCAAGAAAAATTCAGGTCGTGCTGCCAGACATCCTGGAGGCCCTGCAGGACACCAACGCAGACGTCGTGCTGAAGGCCCTGCTTGTGCTGCGGAACGTGATGGCTCGTGTGGAGAGGAGAGAGGCCGGTCGCACGGCTCTGCAGCTGGCTGAGAAGCTCCTGCCACTCTTTGACCACGTAAGTGTGCTGCGGGAGCCCGAGCCCTCAGCTGGGCCCCCTGTAATGAGGGCTGCCCTTCAGCCCGGCCCTGTGGGCAGCACTCAGGCAGGGCCTCGCCAGTCTCCTCGTCAGCCCAGCCGCTGGGGAGCTCTGCTTGGACATGGCTGGTGCGGCCGGTGGCGAAAGTGGGGTGGCTGGCGGGCAGCCTGTGCTGGCAACCGACTGCGTTGCCTTTCACGGGCACCAGGCCTTGCAGCTGCCCCGGCAGGGCTGCTGAGCAGCTCCTCTGGGAAGGATCCAGCGCCGAAGCATCTCCCAGTTCTGCGATCTCCCTTCGCGTCAGCCACGCTAATGCCCCTGCTCCCCATGGGCGGGCAGCAGCTGTTGCTGAAATTCATCCTGTCCTCCTCCCTGCCAGGAGTCCAGCCAGGTGCGGGAGCACTCCATCTGCCTCTTCCAAGCCGTGACGGAGGCTGTGCTGCGGCAAAGGAAGAGGGCACTGAAGAGGACAGTGCACAGCAGCCTTCTCCCACTCTACTTTCGGATGAGAGACCAGAGTGAGAGCGTAGCAAAGGTACAGATCTCAGAGCTGACCAGTTACGTGGGCGAGGGTGTGCCGACACCACAGGGATGCTCTGGGGGATCCCTGGCCGGCAGCGTGAGCTGCCTCCGATGGCGGCTGTCCCGTGTCCTTGCCCTGGCCATGGAACCCCGTGCACGCTGTCCCCCACCACAGCCTCCCGTAACGCGCTGGGAAAGGCTCGCAGCCCTGCCAAGAGGAGGGGACAGAGGGTCTCCTTCCCAAGGCTGTGCTGCCATGTCCCAACCTCTGCTGCTCCACAGGCCTCTGGGGAAGCTCTCGTCGTCGCTGCAGAGTTTCTGCGACGCAAAGAACTCAAGCACTTGGCCCAGACAAAACAGACCTGCAGGATCGGGGAGTGCTTGGTAAGGACGACCCCACAGGCCCCAGCCCCAGCTGGGCAAACGTGCCCGGCCAGAGCCCGCTGCCTGCAGCCGCATCCTCGCTCCCTTCCTTCCAGCACAGAGCCCCAGGGGGCTCTTCTGCAGGCCCCTCTGCCCTCCCTGCCCCCAGGATGCTGGAGGAGACCCTGGGGAGGGTCTGCAAGCCCCGTGACCTTGTGTTCTCTCTCCAGCTGCAGCAGGACGGAGGCAGAGTAGAAGAATACCTGCAGCAGAGCCAGCCCTACCTGCAGGACTCGCAGACCGTCTTGCGACTTGAGGCCGTCAGGTTCATTGGTGAGCCCAGCCCCTGGGTCCCTCTTTGGGCAGCCTTTGGCAGCCCCAGGCACTGCCCTGGCAGCGAGGCGCAGCCCTGTTGCCCCCAGAGCCCCCCGACTGGGCCCTTGCTCCAGCCCCCCTCGGGCAATGACCTTGCTGGGGTGCAGGAGGGGGCACAGCCTGGCTGGCCAGGCCAGGGGCTGCGCTGCTGGGAGCGTGCTGGGGAGCGGGGCTCTGATGGGAACTCTGTGTCTAGGGCTTGCTGCGCGCTACTCCGGGGACCAGAGCGAGGAGAAGCAGAATGAAATCATCAGCGGTGAGTGAGGGCAGTGGTGTGTGTGCTAGGGCTGGGGGGACAGGGGCAGAGGCCCCCATGCCTTGCCCTGCTCCAGGGAAATGCTTCGGGGCGGAGGAGCAACGCAGGCATAGGAAGGAGGGAGAGGAGACGGGGGAGCCCGGCATGTCAGGGAATGCCCTCCCAGCCTGGAGTTGGGCAGTGCTGCTGAAAGGGTTGAGTGTCGAAAGGGAAGAGTCGAGTGGGGCTGGCATGGTCTGCAGGGGATGCCTGGGGATCTCTGCAAGGAGTGGGTTTTCATCTCTGCTCTTCTTTCTTTGGCAGTCCTCCGGTCTTCAGGGAAGGATGTGGAACCCATGGTCAGATGCCTGGCAGCTCAGACCATCATGATCCTGGCGTCAAGGCGTAACAGAACGTCAGGACGGAGATTTCGACAGCTGTGGTGCTGCTAGCCACGCAGCACTCCTCAAAACATCAATATATATCTTAATAGAACCGGGTTCTTGTCTCATTATTCCAGCAGCTCCTTCCAAGTGACTCGGTGCCGTGACGCTGAGCTAACTTGGAGGCTACCAAGGACGTCTTTTCCCTGGGCCCGGTGACTGCTTGGTGCCTACTCAATGAAAGAGTCACAGAACCGCTGCGGTTGGAAAAGGCCCTTCAGCTCAAGTCCAGCCGTCAGCTAACACTACCAGGCCCACCACAAAAGCACGGCCCTTAGCACCAAGTCCACACATTTCTTTAATAGCTCCAGGCCACATTTGGAAGAGGCTTCCAGGCTTCTGGGTTTGCCCTGAGCAGCCCCTTTTGTTACTGTGCTGCTAGCAGGGAGGCCAGCTGTGACCCGGGGCTGCACATTGCCTGCTGCTGCCTGCAGCCACAGGGATGTCACTGTAGAGACAACAGGAGTGTCACCAACATACATGAGATCTGAGGGCTTATCCAGGGACAAGAATCACAATGTGGAAGCCGAAAGAGAGCAGCAGTGAAAAGGCCACGTCCTGCTGCTGGCCATGGCCATGGCTCCAGGGAAGCAGCAGCCCCGACCCAAAGGCAGCAGAGAGGCAGAGCCCAGCGGGCAGTGAGGTGGAGCCCCGAGGGCCACCGGGGCTGCTCCTCCATGTGGCAGCTGGGCTCTTGGACCCGAGCCCCTCCTGCATGCTGGAGCTGCTCCCCCAGCTCCAGAGGAGATGGGAAGAGATGGCAGCTGAGACCAGTGAAGTTCTGATGCTTTCTTTATTTTCGTTATCTCTACTGGAAGCCTCGTTCTAAAGGAAAATGAAAGAATGAGGGGAAAAAAAAGAATAATTAGTAGAAAGGAGAAGGAGAAGAAGAAGGAGAAGAAGGAGAAGAAGAAGAAGTAGTAGAAGAAGAAGAAGAAGAACAAGAAGAAGAAGGAGAAATACCTGGGAAATAATAATAAAGAAAAATAAGTACAGGAAATCGTCCAACGTGATTTTTCAGATAACCTGTGATTATCTGAATCACAGAGGCACAATGCAATGCTTTTTGCCTTCTACCACTACAGCACAGTATGTAGGACTGTCCCGTACTCTGTGCATTGACCTGACGGGTCATTTCACACTATTTACTTTCATATCCCTGTTGGAAGGGGATGATTCACAAACTGGGGTAAGCTGATGGGTTCTGCCTCAGCCCTTTGAAGTGTCCTGCTCTTGAGTCTTTCAGCCTGAGATTGCCACAGATGACCCCTGATGGTAAATGGATGTTCAGCTGCTAACTAGGAATAAGGGAGAGTATATTGGGTCTTCCAGTGGCCATTTCAACTTTAGGTGAATCCCAAGAACCCACTGAACAAGGGTGTTGTCTTTGAAGGGGTCTCATGTGTTGGGCTGGGCTGGCGTTATTGGGACAAAGACCACTGCTGGCAGTGGACATGCTCTGGTATCTCCACCTGGCTCCATCTGCATCCTCCAAAGGGCTCTGGTCTCTCGCATGTCCTGCTTGCTTACTGTCTTGACAGCAGAGCTCTGCCTGAATACCCAGTAATTTCTTTAGTACTTGGGTAAAAGAGCAACTACTCGTCACCTCAAATGATTCAATCCTTTTTATAAAACATTACACGCTTTGTGTGTAATTTCTATCATGAAGAAATGTGAATTTTCAGGATGTATATTCATCGCTGGAGAAGAAATCCTGAAGTTCACCTGTACTTGCATTGTCATCGCTTTGTCTAGCATGGTGTGCTCCCTCACCTTCCAGGCACATCCACAAGTTTTGATTACACAGACCCTGCTGAATGTCCCCTTTCCAGCCGCCTGTCTGGACCTATGCACTTCCCTTGGTTCTCCTGGTTTGCCCTCCCCTTACTCTTTGATCATTAGACTGCTCTCACAGACCCAGTTGCTGCTTTGAGCTTCAGGTAGAAGCAGCCCAGCTTGTCCATCTATCAGCAGTCTGTCTAATTGTTTCCTTACCAAGATCCTCATCATTTCTCATTGAGTTCATATGATATGGATTAATAATAACACTATCATTTTTAATTTCCTGTCTATCAGTATAAAATACTTCTACAGTCATTCTTTTGTGAAGGTAAACGTCACAGGAGGCATACACGATGAGCTTGCTTTGTTTTCTGGATAATTGCAGTGTGTTTTCACGTTCTTTGGCTGGAAATAGGAAAAACCCTTCTGCACCTGAGTGCAGCCAGGTGTCTAAGGAAAGCAGGTGGGAGCTGGTGCAAAGGAGCTGTAACATCCAGCTGCAGACTTTGGTGCAGAAGTGTGGTGTAAGGAAAAGTGGTGCAAGCACCAAGTAGACAATGGGAGAAATGTCAGGGCTGGGGTGGGGAGGAGCAAGGTTGTCCATGCAGTGTCAGATCTCAAGAGTCTGCTTTTCCTATCTATGCAGTTCCCCAAAGGAGACACCCTGGATCAATATCAATTAGTGAACTGAAGTGCTCCAAACCGAAATTAAACTAAACGCACCCTTTAAGATGAGAAAAAAATTTTATTAGGTGCTCTTTGAAATCTTCCTCCTTAACTACACCATGAAAGCTCTCCAATTAGCTGTACAAGTCTTGAACAAAACTATGTAAGAAGCGTTAGGAGTTTCTTCATTTTAATGAGTTCCACGGTGTATTTTGGTGCTGAATTTATGAAGCTCAGGTACCGAGAGGAGAATGATGCAAGCGATTGAGAAAGTAAAGTCAGAAGAAAAAGCTGAAGTGACTTGGAGTGTTAACGGGCCCCGCTGAGGGCCGTTACTAAGAGAGTCTCCCCAAGAACTTGTTAGAGCAGATAATTGGAGGCCATGATTACAGATAGTCAAAGGCACTGTGATGAGAAATATTTTGATGAAGCAGGAGGGCCAAGGCCTGATACCAGCTACTGGAGGGGAGATCCTGCACACCCATGTCTGGTTCGGGGCTTTTCCTGGGGTCTGTGGGATGTGGTGGGCAGTGTGATGCCAAAAGAAGAACACTGTGCTGTGGTTTAACCCGGCCGGCAGCTGAACCCCACACAGCCGTTCGCCCACCTTCCCCCCTCCCTCTCTGGGATAGGGGAGAGAAACGGGAAAGTGAAGCCTGTGAGTTGAGATAAAGACAGTTTATTAAGACAGGAAAATAATAATAATAATAATAGTACTCCTACCAATAATGTGTACGAAACAAGTGATGCACAGTGCAATTGCCCACCACCCGCTGACCGATGCCCAGCCTATCCCCGAGCAGCCGGCCCCCCACCCCGGCCAGCCACCCCCATATATTGTTTAGCATGACGCCAGATGGTATGGAATACCCCTTTGGCCGGTTTGGGTCAGCTGTCCTGGCTCTGTCCCCTCCCAGCTCCTGCTGCACCCCCAGCCTGCTCGCTGGCAGGACAGAGCGAGAAGCCGAAAAGGCCTTGGCCTGGTGTAAACACTGCTCTGCGACAATCACAGCATCAGCATGTTACCAGCGCTCTTCTCAGCCTAATCCAAAACATAGCACCCTACCAGCTACTGTGAGGAAAATTAACTGTGTCCTAACTGGAACCAGGACAACATAGGCAAAAATAATCTGAGAGGCCACAGCCCCATGGGAAGTGGTGATCGGCGGCCATCTTGGCCATGGCAATCAGGAAGCAGTTGAGTTTAAAATCTTTGGTGACAGGAGGAAAACTGCCACAAAACCTGCTTTTGGCAGGGGGGTTGGACCCGATGGTCTCTTGAGGTCCCTTCCAACCCCTCCAGTTCTGTGAACTCTGGACACGGGGAGGGCAGACTTCAGGCTGCTGAGGGAACTAGTTGGGAAGGTCCCCTGAGAAGCTGCTTGGGAAGGTATCGGGGTCCATCTTTTTAAGCGCCACCTCCTAAGAGCACAGGAGCAGGCGATTCCAAAATGTCGGAAGTCAAGCAGGCGGGGCAGAAGGCCAGCTTGGCTGAGCAGGGATCTTCTTCTAGAGCTTAAGGGGAAAAAGAAAGCGTGTGGCCACTGGAAGCGAGGTCGGGTGACGTGGCAGGGCTACAGAGGTGCTGTTCGCCTCTGTCGGGAGAAAATTCGTGCGGCCAAAGCTCAGAGGTGAAGCTGGCTAGTACTGTGGGCGACAACACAGACATATATCCATCTCTCTCTATATATGTATTGAATATGTTAACAGCAAAAGGAGGACTAGAGGAAACATCGGTCCGTTACTTGATGAGGCTGGTCACCTCACAAGCAGGGACACAGGTGAAGCAGAGACATTTAATGCCTTTGTCGCCTCTGTCTTCAAGAGCAGTGATGGGCTCTGGGACCCAAGGGGCCCAGAGTTGGAGGGCCGTGACTGCAGTAACAAAAACCTCCCAGCCAAGCCCACCCTGGATGCATATGAGTCTATGGGGCCTGAGGGGATTCATCCCAGGGTTCTCAGAGGGCCGACTAATCCTCGTCGCGTTCTACAACTTCCTCGCGAAGGGGAGTGGAGAGGCAGGTGACCTATTCAGCGTAAACAGCAGTGATAGGACCCGCGGGAATGGTGTTAAGCTGAGGCGGGGGAAGCTTAGGCTGGACATCAGGAAGAGGTTCTTCACCGAGAGGGTGGTCGCATGGTGGAACAGGCTCCCCAGGGACGTAGTCACTGCACCAACCCTGTCTGAATTTAAGAAGCGATTGGACTGTGCACTTAGTCACACGGTCTAAACTTTGGGCAGACCTGTGCGGTGCCAAGAGTTGGACTAGATGGTCCTTATGGGTCCCTTCCAACTCGGGATATTCTACGATTCTATGATTCTATGATAATGTCCTTGTGAGACCTCTCTCAATTATTTTTCAATGGTCTTGGGAGCCCAGAGAGGTCCAAGTTGACACTAGGCTGGCAATCGTTGTGACAGCTTTCAAGAAGGGCAAGAAAGAAGAGCCTGATAATTACGGACCTGCCAGTCTCTCTTCAGAGCCTAGTGAAAATATGGAGAGAACTGTCCTGGGCGTTACTGAAAAACACCTGAAAGACAACGCAGTCATTGGTCACAGCCCACCAAGGTTCATGAGGGGAAAGTCCTGTTTAACAAACTTAATTTCCTTTTATGACAACATCACCCATCTAGTTGACCAAGGGAAGCCAGGTTTTGGATTTCCATCAAGTTTTCAATACTGTTTCTCTCAGTATCCTTCTGGACAAAATGTCCGTTGTACAGCTAGATAAATACATGCTGTTTAGGGTGAAAAATTGGCTGATGCCAGGTGAGCAAGGTGGAGATAAATTAACTTGGCTACAACGCTAATGATGAGCTTTGTGCAGTGGCCAATTGCTGGCTGGCTTGAGGCGCGTGTCTCGGGGCGCCTTCTGCTCAAGAGCCATCAGGAGACCGTGTCTTTCATCCCTTCAGGTCTGCCCCTTTCCAACTCGGGATATTCTAGGATTCCAAGTGTGGCGCCCAGCATTTGGCCTTGAATGCAGCTGGATGCGGCCCGTCGATCCAGCCTGTCCGGATCCCTCTGCAGAGCCTTCCTGCCCTCAAGCGGATCAACCCTCCTGCCCAGCTTGGTGCCGCCCGCGAACGTACGGCGCCCGGGCGCCCGGGACCCACCCAGCCCAGGCGCGTGTCACACTGGGACCCTTTGTGACATCACCTGATGACACCCCAGGGGTCCGCCTTATAAGAGTGCAGCCGTGGCTCGGACCCTCAGTGTCGGTGCACGGCAGTGACGGACAGGGCAGGAGCACAGGGCCTTCGAGGAGTCCCCGAGCACAGCCCACGTCCCGCAATGCCGCAACCGCCCGCCCACAGGAGCCGCCGTTTTATCCTGAAGGGCCGTGTTCGCAAGCCAAAGTCTCCTTCTGAATCCGATGAGGAGGGAGGCATGCCCCCCAAGAAGCCCAGGCTGGCCTGGCAGGAGACCTGGTCTTCTGAGGGCAGCAGCCGGCCAGCAGAGGACAGCTTGCTGGCAGAGGGCAGCAGCCCGGCCGCAGAAAGCAGCCCGGCAGCGGAAAGCAGCCCGGCAGCGGAAAGCAGCCCGGCCGCGGAAAGCAGCCCGGCAGCGGACAGCAAGGACGAGTCGCAGCTGCTGGATCCCAGTGAGTCAGGGTCACGGGGATGGGGTGGGGAGGGTTGGGGACAGCGAGACCCCTGCTTGACTCCAGGACTCCTTTCCTGGCTAACCCGGCGGGTGGGCCCGACGGTGCTGAGCTTCCTCCACAGCACCACAGAATCCCAGGACGCTTTGGGCTGGGGGGGACGTCAGCGATCACGACGCCTCCCCCCAGCCCAGGCTGCCCAAAGCCCACCCAGCCTGGCCGTGGGCAGCGCCAGGGAGGGGGCACCGCAGCCTGCGCCAGGGCCTCACCACCCTGGGCGTGAAGGATAGAAATCCCTCCCTGACCGAAAGAAACCTGCCCTCTTTTAGGTTAAAGCCATCACCCCTTGTCCTGTCGCTGCACTCCCTGATGAAGATCCCCCCCAGCTTTCCTGGAGGCCCCTTTGGGCACTGGGAGGCCGCAGCGAGGTCCCCCCGCAGCCTTCTCCAGGCTCCACAAGCCCAGCTCCCTCAGCCTCTCTTCCCAGCAGAGCTCCAGCAGCCTCTGGGCATCCTCGCGGCCTCCCCACGTCCTTCTGGGGCTGGGGCCCTTCCTCTCCTCACTCCTGCATTCAGCCCCTCTCTGCAGCACTCTTTGCTTTCCTCCTTTCCAGATAAGGCAAGGAAACTGTGCAAAGACACATCCGTGGAATTCATCGAGGCTTATGTCCGCGGCACAGAAAAGGTAACGGCAACCGCTTGCATCGCAGCCGTGCTCCTGGCGCTGCCACGGCTCTGCTGCGGGGCTGCTGGAAGGCTGCTGGCTGGGCAGAGCCGTGGCCTCCGGGCGTCCCACACAGCTCCAGACCCCTCAAGGCTTTGGTCCTGCTGGCCGTGGGTGTCCCCCTAACGCTCTGTTGCTGTCTTTGTGGCTGCCAGGACAAGGAGGCGCAGAAGATGCTGTTCCTCAGCAAAATCTGCGCTCTGTGCAGAACTGTTTCGGAGAAGGGCTTGACGCTGGACTTGCATGCCTTCTGCCGCAAAAATAAGCTGGTGGAGAACATCATGGTGAGAGGATGTGCGGCGGGTTGGGGAAGGGGCAAGACCCCCGGCACCAGCCCCCTGGGAGGCCGGGGCTGGGGCAGCGCTGGCTCTGCTGGTGCTGGGTGCCGGCGGCTGCAAGGTCTCATCCCGCTTGTGCTCTGCAGGCGCTGCTGGAAAAGGAGCCCATGGACAGCTTGCGCACAGAATTTCGGCAGAAGGCCATGGAGACCATCGCCGTCCTCAGGTGAGTGCCCAGCCCCTGGTTGGGCCAGCACATCCCCAGGGCAATGTCCTGGTGGCCCTGAAGCTGGCAGGGAGGCTGCCCGTCCCTCCCAGGGATGCCTGGCCAAGGGAGGTCCGTGTCCTCCTTCATAAGCCTCGAGGCACTGCGTCCAACAGGCTCCTCTCTCTCTCTCCCTCAGCAACACCGTGCCGAGAGCACTGCACGGCAAAAAGGAGAGTCTCCGGAACGCGTGCTACAGGAGCGTCTTCTTTCTGCCTCCGGAGTCGGATGTGCCAGAGACAGAAAGAGCGCTCTACACCAAGGTATGTGCTGGGCGAGGTACCGGCACCCCCAGTCCTGCTGAGCTGCTGCCTTGCTTCCCCGTGCTGAGACAACTGGAGAGCAGTGCAGGGCCGGGGCCCAGATTTGCTTTCCCAGCCTCATCCCTTCTTCCCCTTCCCCTTCCCTGGCCTGATCCTGTGCTGCAGGAGGTCTGCACGCAGCAGCGTTTTAGCCCCAAAGCCACCCCTGGGCTCCAGAGGGGCTCAGAGCCAGCTCCTGGGGCTGAGAAGGGCCACAGAAATAATTCAGTGATCATCTGTCCTCCTTGCAGACTATGAATGCCATGGACCCCATGCTGGCGGCCTTCGTACGCAACTGTCCCACCGCCAGCATCAGCGCAGAGTTGCAGAATATCTTGGAGGTTTGGCATTTGCAAAGAATTTCCAAAGAATCCTCTCAGGTCACATTTGCAGACCCCTGTCAGCCCAGCAACTTCTCTCCTTGCAGGTGCTGCTGGACCTTGCTGGCTCCAAAAACTCAACTGTGCGTGAGAGAGCTGTGAGGAGGATTGAGAGGCTGAGTGACTTCATCCTCTCACATTTTGTGGCCAAGGTAAGGAACAAGGAATTCCCGACCCTTTCGTGCATCCCAGAGCATCCTGCCACTCAGGGGTGCCTGCGAGGCAAGCCTGGGTGCATGTGAGGGCCTCAGCACCCTGAAGCAAGGCTCTTCGTCCCTCCTTTGCCCCTGCTCTTCCCTCCCCAGACCCTGCTCTCTCAGGGGCCGGCTCTGCCTCCACTAAGCCCTTTGTCTCTCCTCCCTCCCTCCCCCAGATCTCAGACTACAATGAAAAACACAAGGACAGCCACAAAGATCTCAGAGAGCTCTACATCCCCATCCTGGGCCAGCTGCTGGGCTACCTCTTCATTGTCAGCTGTGGCACAGATTCCGTCAGTTGCACAGCTTTTGATGCTCTTTTTCGCTTCTACAAAATCATCTCAGATGGAAGAGGTAAGAGAAGGTGTGGTGGGCAGCGTCCGTCTGCACACAGACATCTGCTGGTATGTCTGCTTCTTTTCCCCGAGTATTGTGAAGGATTGTTCTTTTGCTTGGTGGAGGCTGTCCATGAAAGTCTGCCAGGGTCCCTGACCTCCTCTGCTCCTCACAGCAGCTTCCCGCAGGAATCTGGCTATCGTTTTCCACAGAAGCTAAACGCTCACCTCATGTCCAGGAGCAGTTCTCTGCTGCTGTCCTTCTCAACCCTCCCCAGCTCACCTACCACGCCGTTTCGCGGTATTCCCCAGTCTAAGCCATCAATCGATTGCCACTTCCCAAACCACATCTTCCCTGAGGAGTGAACAGCAGAGCCAGCCGTGCATCACCAGGGATGGTGACGCCCTCCAGAATTCTCCTTGACTGTTTGCTCCCTGCCGTCTTGCAAGCAGATGGCAGGGAGCTTCCTGCACATCCCGACCCCGAGCAGAAGGGGTCTGTGACACGCTGCTACCCCCACGGCACCCAGCGCCATTGCTTCTCCTCCTTCTGCATCATCCCTGAGGTCCCTCTTGCTCCCAGCAGCCGTCACCCTGTGCTTTACATCCCTGCCCACCACTCTCCTCACCTACTGAGGGGTCTGAGCCTCCCTCCTCAACCATTCCTAGTGAAAGTGCTTTTCACCATTTGGCAAGCTTGTTGGCAAAGATGCTCTTCCCTACTGACTCTTCGGTGTTCCCCCTGTTTAGAATGCTCGCTGACAAAGGACATGGAAAGTTACGCAGAGACACACAAGAGTTTGAAGGATGCGACATTTCCATTGATTGTAATGTCCTTTCCCTGTGAGATTGCCAAGGTAATGAGCTCTGGCCTTGCTGGGAATCTTGTCCGTAGCATCAGCAGGCAACTCGTGTGAGCAAAGGGGTCCAGAACCGCTGGGGCTGGCACGGCCTCCCTCGCCCTGGTGAGAGGGTTCCTCTTGTCCCGAAGCTGGGGCTATGCGAAGGCTGCTCCCCTGTGTCCCGGCAGCAGCTCCAGCCCTCCTGGCCACCAGCAAGCCCTGGTTACCTGCAGGGCCAGCACTCTGTCCCCGTACGCCCCATCCTCACTCCCTCCCCCTGAGGGCCCTCTCTCCGGAGCTGCCCTTGCTGCTCAGCTAAGCAGCACCCTTGGGACACTCAGTGCGGCATGTCCTCCCTCCCCTCCTCCTTCCCACAGGCGTTTGGAGGATACCTCTTCCCTTCTGAGAGGCTGGACATCATCCTCACAGCCCTTGAAGCTTTACAAGACTCCAGCGTCCATGACAAGCAGGGCGCCTGCAGCGTGCTGGACACAGCCTTGGAGGACCCCAAGTACTGGCTGACAGATGTAAGTGGCCTGTGGCCATTGCCCTGCCCTTGAGCTCTTTCAGGCGTTGTTCCTCCATCCCTCCCTCCCTCCTTGCCTCCCTCGCACATCGAGGTCTCTTGGGCTCCAGAAGCCACGTGAAGGCAGCAGAGAGCAATGGAAGGGGCCAAGGTTTCAGTGGCAGCTGTGGAAATGGCTGCAGTCCGGTGGACACACCATTCCCACCTTGTCCCCCCAGGTGCCAACGATCATGGAGCGCATCAGAAAAAACCTGGACAGCATCCACACGGCATCAGCGCGGCGCTGCCTGGACTCCCTGCTTCTCCAGCTGACCAACCTGATGTCCAGGGAAGAAGTCAAGAACCTGCTGCAGTTCTCCCCGCCAAGTGACAGGTCAGCAGCCTGTCACTCCACCAGCACAGCCCTCCATCCCACCAACGTGTTCCAGCCCCACTGGGCCAGCCAGGGCTGCAGCAGCCCAGCTGTCCAAGGCAGCCCAGAGCCCCCCTGCCCCCAGGGAACGCCAGCTCAGACCCTTCCTGCTTGCCCAGGCTGGGCCCCCAGCGCTCCCCAAGTCACAGGGGCTGCAGGACAGCCTGGGTCCTACGGGGCTGGCCCGGGCCGTGGCCCTGCGGCTGAGGCAGCCCCACTGACAGAGTATTCTGTGCTTGCAGCACTGCCCTGGGCATGTGGGAGGTGGTCCTGGCAATGCCGCAGACCTTGCAGAAGGTTTTAAACGCGCTGATGGAAGACTTGCCACTGCGCAACTGGTGCACCGCGGTCACAGAAGACACCTGCATCCGTCGCTTGGCTGTGAGTTCCCAGATGAAACCTTGCTCCCAGCAGGGCTGCGCGTGGCCCTTCAGGCACACAGGCACAGCCCTGTCCCCATCTACCCCCAACCTGCCAGCTCCCCCAGGGCGTACGGACACATCGTCCCTGGGGCCGGCAGGGCCGGCAAGCCCCCGTAACCAGCCGCGCCTGGTGCCTTTGGTGCCAGCTCGCGCTGCTCCATCCCTGCCCAAAGGCGGGAGAAGAAGAGGCTGCAGGGAGCCCTGCAGGCCCTGCCAGGCTCCCCCTGCTCTTTCTTGCAGATGCTGGCCCAGAATCACGTTTCGGAAGAGGAGTTTGGTAACCCAGTGCACCTGCAGAGTTACCTGAAGCACCCAAGCCCAGCGATGCGCTTGATGGCTCTCAAAGGGCTCTCCACCGTGTCAGAGAGCCCTGAGAAGGTGAGCGGGCCATCGTCAAGCAAAGCCATATTGGCAGCCTGGGGCTTTGCTCTTCTGCCCTCCCGTCCCTCCCCGTTGCTCTCCCCGCATCCCTGTAGTGCGCCCGCGGCCACTGCTTGCAGGAGGCGATTGCCATGCCAGCTGCCAGGAAGCAAGGCAGGAGGCTGGTGCTCAGGAACCAGAGCCCTTTGCCCAGGGTGGTCTCTCACGGCTTCACGGAAGGGAAACTGTGTCTTTCCTACAGGCAAGAAAAATTCAGGTCGTGCTGCCAGACATCCTGGAGGCCCTGCAGGACACCAACGCAGACGTCGTGCTGAAGGCCCTGCTTGTGCTGCGGAACGTGATGGCTCGTGTGGAGAGGAGAGAGGCCGGTCGCACGGCTCTGCAGCTGGCTGAGAAGCTCCTGCCACTCTTTGACCACGTAAGTGTGCTGCGGGAGCCCGAGCCCTCAGCTGGGCCCCCTGTAATGAGGGCTGCCCTTCAGCCCGGCCCTGTGGGCAGCACTCAGGCAGGGCCTCGCCAGTCTCCTCGTCAGCCCAGCCGCTGGGGAGCTCTGCTTGGACATGGCTGGTGCGGCCGGTGGCGAAAGTGGGGTGGCTGGCGGGCAGCCTGTGCTGGCAACCGACTGCGTTGCCTTTCACGGGCACCAGGCCTTGCAGCTGCCCCGGCAGGGCTGCTGAGCAGCTCCTCTGGGAAGGATCCAGCGCCGAAGCATCTCCCAGTTCTGCGATCTCCCTTCGCGTCAGCCACGCTAATGCCCCTGCTCCCCATGGGCGGGCAGCAGCTGTTGCTGAAATTCATCCTGTCCTCCTCCCTGCCAGGAGTCCAGCCAGGTGCGGGAGCACTCCATCTGCCTCTTCCAAGCCGTGACGGAGGCTGTGCTGCGGCAAAGGAAGAGGGCACTGAAGAGGACAGTGCACAGCAGCCTTCTCCCACTCTACTTTCGGATGAGAGACCAGAGTGAGAGCGTAGCAAAGGTACAGATCTCAGAGCTGACCAGTTACGTGGGCGAGGGTGTGCCGACACCACAGGGACGCTCTGGGGGATCCCTGGCCGGCAGCGTGAGCTGCCTCCGATGGCGGCTGTCCCGTGTCCTTGCCCTGGCCATGGAACCCCGTGCACGCCGTCCCCCACCACAGCCTCCCGGAACGCGCTGGGAAAGGCTCGCAGCCCTGCCAAGAGGAGGGGACAGAGGGTCTCCTTCCCAAGGCTGTGCTGCCATGTCCCAACCTCTGCTGCTCCACAGGCCTCTGGGGAAGCTCTCGTCGTCGCTGCAGAGTTTCTGCGACGCAAAGAACTCAAGCACTTGGCCCAGACAAAACAGACCTGGAGGATCGGGGAGTGCTTGGTAAGGACGACCCCACAGGCCCCAGCCCCAGCTGGGCAAACGTGCCCGGCCAGAGCCCGCTGCCTGCAGCCGCATCCTCGCTCCCTTCCTTCCAGCACAGAGCCCCAGGGGGCTCTTCTGCAGGCCCCTCTGCCCTCCCTGCCCCCAGGATGCTGGAGGAGACCCTGGGGAGGGTCTGCAAGCCCCGTGACCTTGTGTTCTCTCTCCAGCTGCAGCAGGACGGAGGCAGAGTAGAAGAATACCTGCAGCAGAGCCAGCCCTACCTGCAGGACTCGCAGACCGTCTTGCGACTTGAGGCCGTCAGGTTCATTGGTGAGCCCAGCCCCTGGGTCCCTCTTTGGGCAGCCTTTGGCAGCCCCAGGCACTGCCCTGGCAGCGAGGCGCAGCCCTGTTGCCCCCAGAGCCCCCCGACTGGGCCCTTGCTCCAGCCCCCCTCGGGCAATGACCTTGCTGGGGTGCAGGAGGGGGCACAGCCTGGCTGGCCAGGCCAGGGGCTGCGCTGCTGGGAGCGTGCTGGGGAGCGGGGCTCTGATGGGAACTCTGTGTCTAGGGCTTGCTGCGCGCTACTCCGGGGACCAGAGCGAGGAGAAGCAGAATGAAATCATCAGCGGTGAGTGAGGGCAGTGGTGTGTGTGCTAGGGCTGGGGGGACAGGGGCAGAGGCCCCCATGCCTTGCCCTGCTCCAGGGAAATGCTTCGGGGCGGAGGAGCAATGCAGGCATAGGAAGGAGGGAGAGGAGACGGGGGAGCCCGGCATGTCAGGGAATGCCCTCCCAGCCTGGAGTTGGGCAGTGCTGCTGAAAGGGTTGAGTGTCGAAAGGGAAGAGTCGAGTGGGGCTGGCATGGTCTGCAGGGGATGCCTGGGGATCTCTGCAAGGAGTGGGTTTTCATCTCTGCTCTTCTTTCTTTGGCAGTCCTCCGGTCTTCAGGGAAGGATGTGGAACCCATGGTCAGATGCCTGGCAGCTCAGACCATCATGATCCTGGCGTCAAGGCGTAACAGAACGTCAGGACGGAGATTTCGACAGCTGTGGTGCTGCTAGCCACGCAGCACTCCTCAAAACATCAATATATATCTTAATAGAACCGGGTTCTTGTCTCATTATTCCAGCAGCTCCTTCCAAGTGACTCGGTGCCGTGACGCTGAGCTAACTTGGAGGCTACCAAGGACGTCTTTTCCCTGGGCCCGGTGACTGCTTGGTGCCTACTCAATGAAAGAGTCACAGAACCGCTGCGGTTGGAAAAGGCCCTTCAGCTCAAGTCCAGCCGTCAGCTAACACTACCAGGCCCACCACAAAAGCACGGCCCTTAGCACCAAGTCCACACATTTCTTTAATAGCTCCAGGCCACATTTGGAAGAGGCTTCCAGGCTTCTGGGTTTGCCCTGAGCAGCCCCTTTTGTTACTGTGCTGCTAGCAGGGAGGCCAGCTGTGACCCGGGGCTGCACATTGCCTGCTGCTGCCTGCAGCCACAGGGATGTCACTGTAGAGACAACAGGAGTGTCACCAACATACATGAGATCTGAGGGCTTATCCAGGGACAAGAATCACAATGTGGAAGCCGAAAGAGAGCAGCAGTGAAAAGGCCACGTCCTGCTGCTGGCCATGGCCACGGCTCCAGGGAAGCAGCAGCCCCGACCCAAAGGCAGCAGAGAGGCAGAGCCCAGCGGGCAGTGAGGTGGAGCCCCGAGGGCCACCGGGGCTGCTCCTCCATGTGGCAGCTGGGCTCTTGGACCCGAGCCCCTCCTGCATGCTGGGGCTGCTCCCCCAGCTCCAGAGGAGATGGGAAGAGATGGCAGCTGAGACCAGTGAAGTTCTGATGCTTTCTTTATTTTCGTTATCTATACTGGAAGCCTCGTTCTAAAGGAAAATGAAAGAATGAGGGGAAAAAAAAGAATAATTAGTAGAAAGGAGAAGGAGAAGAAGAAGGAGAAGAAGGAGAAGAAGGAGAAGAAGAAGAAGTAGTAGAAGAAGAACAAGAAGAACAAGAAGAAGAAGGAGAAATACCTGGGAAATAATAATAAAGAAAAATAAGTACAGGAAATCGTCCAACGTGATTTTTCAGATAACCTGTGATTATCTGAATCACAGAGGCACAATGCAATGCTTTTTGCCTTCTACCACTACAGCACAGTATGTAGGACTGTCCCGTACTCTGTGCATTGACCTGACGGGTCATTTCACACTATTTACTTTCATATCCCTGTTGGAAGGGGATGATTCACAAACTGGGGTAAGCTGATGGGTTCTGCCTCAGCCCTTTGAAGTGTCCTGCTCTTGAGTCTTTCAGCCTGAGATTGCCACAGATGACCCCTGATGGTAAATGGCTGTTCAGCTGCTAACTAGGAATAAGGGAGAGTATATTGGGTCTTCCAGTGGCCATTTCAACTTTAGGTGAATCCCAAGAACCCACTGAACAAGGGTGTTGTCTTTGAAGGGGTCTCATGTGTTGGGCTGGGCTGGCGTTATTGGAACAAAGACCACTGCTGGCAGTGGACATGCTCTGGTATCTCCACCTGGCTCCATCTGCATCCTCCAAAGGGCTCTGGTCTCTCGCATGTCCTGCTTGCTTACTGTCTTGACAGCAGAGCTCTGCCTGAATACCCAGTAATTTCTTTAGTACTTGGGTAAAAGAGCAACTACTCGTCACCTCAAATGATTCAATCCTTTTTATAAAACATTACACGCTTTGTGTGTAATTTCTATCATGAAGAAATGTGAATTTTCAGGATGTATATTCATCGCTGGAGAAGAAATCCTGAAGTTCACCTGTACTTGCATTGTCATCGCTTTGTCTAGCATGGTGTGCTCCCTCACCTTCCAGGCACATCCACAAGTTTTGATTACACAGACCCTGCTGAATGTCCCCTTTCCAGCCGCCTGTCTGGACCTATGCACTTCCCTTGGTTCTCCTGGTTTGCCCTCCCCTTACTCTTTGATCATTAGACTGCTCTCACAGACCCAGTTGCTGCTTTGAGCTTCAGGTAGAAGCAGCCCAGCTTGTCCATCTATCAGCAGTCTGTCTAATTGTTTCCTTACCAAGATCCTCATCATTTCTCATTGAGTTCATATGATATGGATTAATAATAACACTATCATTTTTAATTTCCTGTCTATCAGTATAAAATACTTCTACAGTCATTCTTTTGTGAAGGTAAACGTCACAGGAGGCATACACGATGAGCTTGCTTTGTTTTCTGGATAATTGCAGTGTGTTTTCACGTTCTTTGGCTGGAAATAGGAAAAACCCTTCTGCACCTGAGTGCAGCCAGGTGTCTAAGGAAAGCAGGTGGGAGCTGGTGCAAAGGAGCTGTAACATCCAGCTGCAGACTTTGGTGCAGAAGTGTGGTGTAAGGAAAAGTGGTGCAAGCACCAAGTAGACAATGGGAGAAATGTCAGGGCTGGGGTGGGGAGGAGCAAGGTTGTCCATGCAGTGTCAGATCTCAAGAGTCTGCTTTTCCTATCTATGCAGTTCCCCAAAGGAGACACCCTGGATCAATATCAATTAGTGAACTGAAATGCTCCAAACCGAAATTAAACTAAACGCACCCTTTAAGATGAGAAAAAAATTTTATTAGGTGCTCTTTGAAATCTTCCTCCTTAACTACACCATGAAAGCTCTCCAATTAGCTGTACAAGTCTTGAACAAAACTATGTAAGAAGCGTTAGGAGTTTCTTCATTTTAATGAGTTCCACGGTGTATTTTGGTGCTGAATTTATGAAGCTCAGGTACCGAGAGGAGAATGATGCAAGCGATTGAGAAAGTAAAGTCAGAAGAAAAAGCTGAAGTGACTTGGAGTGTTAACGGGCCCCGCTGAGGGCCGTTACTAAGAGAGTCTCCCCAAGAACTTGTTAGAGCAGATAATTGGAGGCCATGATTACAGATAGTCAAAGGCACTGTGATGAGAAATATTTTGATGAAGCAGGAGGGCCAAGGCCTGATACCAGCTACTGGAGGGGAGATCCTGCACACCCATGTCTGCTTCGGGGCTTTTCCTGGGGTCTGTGGGATGTGGTGGGCAGTGTGATGCCAAAAGAAGAACACTGTGCTGTGGTTTAACCCGGCCGGCAGCTGAACCCCACACAGCCGTTCGCCCACCTTCCCCCCTCCCTCTCTGGGATAGGGGAGAGAAACGGGAAAGTGAAGCCTGTGAGTTGAGATAAAGACAGTTTATTAAGACAGGAAAATAATAATAATAATAATAGTACTCCTACCAATAATGTGTACGAAACAAGTGATGCACAGTGCAATTGCCCACCACCCGCTGACCGATGCCCAGCCTATCCCCGAGCAGCCGGCCCCCCACCCTGGCCAGCCACCCCCATATATTGTTTAGCATGACGCCAGATGGTATGGAATACCCCTTTGGCCGGTTTGGGTCAGCTGTCCTGGCTCTGTCCCCTCCCAGCTCCTGCTGCACCCCCAGCCTGCTCGCTGGCAGGACAGAGCGAGAAGCCGAAAAGGCCTTGGCCTGGTGTAAACACTGCTCTGCGACAATCACAACATCAGCATGTTACCAGCGCTCTTCTCAGCCTAATCCAAAACATAGCACCCTACCAGCTACTGTGAGGAAAATTAACTGTGTCCTAACTGGAACCAGGACAACATAGGCAAAAATAATCTGAGAGGCCACAGCCCCATGGGAAGTGGTGATCGGCGGCCATCTTGGCCATGGCAATCAGGAAGCAGTTGAGTTTAAAATCTTTGGTGACAGGAGGAAAACTGCCACAAAACCTGCTTTTGGCAGGGGGGTTGGACCCGATGGTCTCTTGAGGTCCCTTCCAACCCCTCCAGTTCTGTGAACTCTGGACACGGGGAGGGCAGACTTCAGGCTGCTGAGGGAACTAGTTGGGAAGGTCCCCTGAGAAGCTGCTTGGGAAGGTATCGGGGTCCATCTTTTTAAGCGCCACCTCCTAAGAGCACAGGAGCAGGCGATTCCAAAATGTCGGAAGTCAAGCAGGCGGGGCAGAAGGCCAGCTTGGCTGAGCAGGGATCTTCTTCTAGAGCTTAAGGGGAAAAAGAAAGCGTGTGGCCACTGGAAGCGAGGTCGGGTGACGTGGCAGGTCTACAGAGGTGCTGTTCGCCTCTGTCGGGAGAAAATTCGTGCGGCCAAAGCTCAGAGGTGAAGCTGGCTAGTACTGTGGGCGACAACACAGACATATAAATATATATATATATATGTATTGAATATGTTAACAGCAAAAGGAGGACTAGAGGAAACATCGGTCCGTTACTTGATGAGGCTGGTCACCTCACAAGCAGGGACACAGGTGAAGCAGAGACATTTAATGCCTTTGTCGCCTCTGTCTTCAAGAGCAGTGATGGGCTCTGGGACCCAAGGGGCCCAGAGTTGGAGGGCCGTGACTGCAGTAACAAAAACCTCCCAGCCAAGCCCACCCTGGATGCATATGAGTCTATGGGGCCTGAGGGGATTCATCCCAGGGTTCTCAGAGGGCCGACTAATCCTCGTCGCGTTCTACAACTTCCTCGCGAAGGGGAGTGGAGAGGCAGGTGACCTATTCAGCGTAAACAGCAGTGATAGGACCCGCGGGAATGGTGTTAAGCTGAGGCGGGGGAAGCTTAGGCTGGACATCAGGAAGAGGTTCTTCACCGAGAGGGTGGTCGCATGGTGGAACAGGCTCCCCAGGGACGTAGTCACTGCACCAACCCTGTCTGAATTTAAGAAGCGATTGGACTGTGCACTTAGTCACACGGTCTAAACTTTGGGCAGACCTGTGCGGTGCCAAGAGTTGGACTAGATGGTCCTTATGGGTCCCTTCCAACTCGGGATATTCTACGATTCTATGATTCTATGATAATGTCCTTGTGAGACCTCTCTCAATTATTTTTCAATGGTCTTGGGAGCCCAGAGAGGTCCAAGTTGACACTAGGCTGGCAATCGTTGTGACAGCTTTCAAGAAGGGCAAGAAAGAAGAGCCTGATAATTACGGACCTGCCAGTCTCTCTTCAGAGCCTAGTGAAAATATGGAGAGAACTGTCCTGGGCGTTACTGAAAAACACCTGAAAGACAACGCAGTCATTGGTCACAGCCCACCAAGGTTCATGAGGGGAAAGTCCTGTTTAACAAACTTAATTTCCTTTTATGACAACATCACCCATCTAGTTGACCAAGGGAAGCCAGGTTTTGGATTTCCATCAAGTTTTCAATACTGTTTCTCTCAGTATCCTTCTGGACAAAATGTCCGTTGTACAGCTAGATAAATACATGCTGTTTAGGGTGAAAAATTGGCTGATGCCAGGTGAGCAAGGTGGAGATAAATTAACTTGGCTACAACGCTAATGATGAGCTTTGCGCAGTGGCCAATTGCTGGCTGGCTTGAGGCGCGTGTCTCGGGGCGCCTTCTGCTCAAGAGCCATCAGGAGACCGTGTCTTTCATCCCTTCAGGTCTGCCCCTTTCCAACTCGGGATATTCTAGGATTCCAAGTGTGGCGCCCAGCATTTGGCCTTGAATGCCACGCAGCTGGATGCGGCCCGTCGATCCAGCCTGTCCGGATCCCTCTGCAGAGCCTTCCTGCCCTCAAGCGGATCAACCCTCCTGCCCAGCTTGGTGCCGCCCGCGAACGTACGGCGCCCGGGCGCCCGGGACCCACCCAGCCCAGGCGCGTGTCACACTGGGACCCTTTGTGACATCACCTGATGACACCCCAGGGGTCCGCCTTATAAGAGTGCAGCCGTGGCTCGGACCCTCAGTGTCGGTGCACGGCAGTGACGGACAGGGCAGGAGCACAGGGCCTTCGAGGAGTCCCCGAGCACAGCCCACGTCCCGCAATGCCGCAACCGCCCGCCCACAGGAGCCGCCGTTTTATCCTGAAGGGCCGTGTTCGCAAGCCAAAGTCTCCTTCTGAATCCGATGAGGAGGGAGGCATGCCCCCCAAGAAGCCCAGGCTGGCCTGGCAGGAGACCTGGTCTTCTGAGGGCAGCAGCCGGCCAGCAGAGGACAGCTTGCTGGCAGAGGGCAGCAGCCCGGCCGCAGAAAGCAGCCCGGCAGCGGAAAGCAGCCCGGCAGCGGAAAGCAGCCCGGCCGCGGAAAGCAGCCCGGCAGCGGACAGCAAGGACGAGTCGCAGCTGCTGGATCCCAGTGAGTCAGGGTCACGGGGATGGGGTGGGGAGGGTTGGGGACAGCGAGACCCCTGCTTGACTCCAGGACTCCTTTCCTGGCTAACCCGGCGGGTGGGCCCGACGGTGCTGAGCTTCCTCCACAGCACCACAGAATCCCAGGACGCTTTGGGCTGGGGGGGACGTCAGCGATCACGACGCCTCCCCCCAGCCCAGGCTGCCCAAAGCCCACCCAGCCTGGCCGTGGGCAGCGCCAGGGAGGGGGCACCGCAGCCTGCGCCAGGGCCTCACCACCCTGGGCGTGAAGGATAGAAATCCCTCCCTGCCCGAAAGAAACCTGCCCTCTTTTAGGTTAAAGCCGTCACCCCTTGTCCTGTCGCTGCACTCCCTGATGAAGATCCCCCCCCAGCTTTCCTGGAGGCCCCTTTGGGCACTGGGAGGCCCCAGCAAGGTCCCCCCGCAGCCTTCTCCAGGCTCCACAAGCCCAGCTCCCTCAGCCTCTCTTCCCAGCAGAGCTCCAGCAGCCTCTGGGCATCCTCGCGGCCTCCCCACGTCCTTCTGGGGCTGGGGCCCTTCCTCTCCTCACTCCTGCATTCAGCCCCTCTCTGCAGCACTCTTTGCTTTCCTCCTTTCCAGATAAGGCAAGGAAACTGTGCAAAGACACATCCGTGGAATTCATCGAGGCTTATGTCCGCGGCACAGAAAAGGTAACGGCAACCGCTTGCATCGCAGCCGTGCTCCTGGCGCTGCCACGGCTCTGCTGCGGGGCTGCTGGAAGGCTGCTGGCTGGGCAGAGCCGTGGCCTCCGGGCGTCCCACACAGCTCCAGACCCCTCAAGGCTTTGGTCCTGCTGGCCGTGGGTGTCCCCCTAACGCTCTGTTGGTGTCTTTGTGGCTGCCAGGACAAGGAGGCGCAGAAGATGCTGTTCCTCAGCAAAATCTGCGCTCTGTGCAGAACTGTTTCGGAGAAGGGCTTGACGCTGGACTTGCATGCCTTCTGCCGCAAAAATAAGCTGGTGGAGAACATCATGGTGAGAGGATGTGCGGCGGGTTGGGGAAGGGGCAAGACCCCCGGCACCAGCCCCCTGGGAGGCCGGGGCTGGGGCAGCGCTGGCTCTGCTGGTGCTGGGTGCCGGCGGCTGCAAGGTCTCATCCCGCTTGTGCTCTGCAGGCGCTGCTGGAAAAGGAGCCCATGGACAGCTTGCGCACAGAATTTCGGCAGAAGGCCATGGAGACCATCGCCGTCCTCAGGTGAGTGCCCAGCCCCTGGTTGGGCCAGCACATCCCCAGGGCAATGTCCTGGTGGCCCTGAAGCTGGCAGGGAGGCTGCCCGTCCCTCCCAGGGATGCCTGGCCAAGGGAGGTCCGTGTCCTCCTTCATAAGCCTCGAGGCACTGCGTCCAACAGGCTCCTCTCTCTCTCTCCCTCAGCAACACCGTGCCGAGAGCACTGCACGGCAAAAAGGAGAGTCTCCGGAACGCGTGCTACAGGAGCGTCTTCTTTCTGCCTCCGGAGTCGGATGTGCCAGAGAGAAAAAGAGCGCTCTACACCAAGGTATGTGCTGGGCGAGGTACCGGCACCCCCAGTCCTGCTGAGCTGCTGCCTTGCTTCCCCGTGCTGAGACAACTGGAGAGCAGTGCAGGGCCGGGGCCCAGATTTGCTTTCCCAGCCTCATCCCTTCTTCCCCTTCCCCTTCCCTGGCCTGATCCTGTGCTGCAGGAGGTCTGCACGCAGCAGCTTTTTAGCCCCAAAGCCACCCCTGGGCTCCAGAGGGGCTCAGAGCCAGCTCCTGGGGCTGAGAAGGGCCACAGAAATAATTCAGTGATCATCTGTCCTCCTTGCAGACTATGAATGCCATGGACCCCATGCTGGCGGCCTTCGTACGCAACTGTCCCACCGCCAGCATCAGCGCAGAGTTGCAGAATATCTTGGAGGTTTGGCATTTGCAAAGAATTTCCAAAGAATCCTCTCAGGTCACATTTGCAGACCCCTGTCAGCCCAGCAACTTCTCTCCTTGCAGGTGCTGCTGGACCTTGCTGGCTCCAAAAACTCAACTGTGCGTGAGAGAGCTGTGAGGAGGATTGAGAGGCTGAGTGACTTCATCCTCTCACATTTTGTGGCCAAGGTAAGGAACAAGGAATTCCCGACCCTTTCGTGCATCCCAGAGCATCCTGCCACTCAGGGGTGCCTGCGAGGCAAGCCTGGGTGCATGTGAGGGCCTCAGCACCCTGAAGCAAGGCTCTTCGTCCCTCCTTTGCCCCTGCTCTTCCCTCCCCAGACCCTGCTCTCTCAGGGGCCGGCTCTGCCTCCACTAAGCCCTTTGTCTCTCCTCCCTCCCTCCCCCAGATCTCAGACTACAATGAAAAACACAAGGACAGCCACAAAGATCTCAGAAAGCTCTACATCCCCATCCTGGGCCAGCTGCTGGGCTACCTCTTCATTGTCAGCTGTGGCACAGATTCCGTCAGTTGCACAGCTTTTGATGCTCTTTTTCGCTTCTACAAAATCATCTCAGATGGAAGAGGTAAGAGAAGGTGTGGTGGGCAGCGTCCGTCTGCACACAGACATCTGCTGGTATGTCTGCTTCTTTTCCCCGAGTATTGTGAAGGATTGTTCTTTTGCTTGGTGGAGGCTGTCCATGAAAGTCTGCCAGGGTCCCTGACCTCCTCTGCTCCTCACAGCAGCTTCCCGCAGGAATCTGGCTATCGTTTTCCACAGAAGCTAAACGCTCACCTCATGTCCAGGAGCAGTTCTCTGCTGCTGTCCTTCTCAACCCTCCCCAGCTCACCTACCACGCCGTTTCGCGGTATTCCCCAGTCTAAGCCATCAATCGATTGCCACTTCCCAAACCACATCTTCCCTGAGGAGTGAACAGCAGAGCCAGCCGTGCATCACCAGGGATGGTGACGCCCTCCAGAATTCTCCTTGACTGTTTGCTCCCTGCCGTCTTGCAAGCAGATGGCAGGGAGCTTCCTGCACATCCCGACCCCGAGCAGAAGGGGTCTGTGACACGCTGCTACCCCCACGGCACCCAGCGCCATTGCTTCTCCTCCTTCTGCATCATCCCTGAGGTCCCTCTTGCTCCCAGCAGCCGTCACCCTGTGCTTTACATCCCTGCCCACCACTCTCCTCACCTACTGAGGGGTCTGAGCCTCCCTCCTCAACCATTCCTAGTGAAAGTGCTTTTCACCATTTGGCAAGCTTGTTGGCAAAGATGCTCTTCCCTACTGACTCTTCGGTGTTCCCCCTGTTTAGAATGCTCGCTGACAAAGGACATGGAAAGTTACGCAGAGACACACAAGAGTTTGAAGGATGCGACATTTCCATTGATTGTAATGTCCTTTCCCTGTGAGATTGCCAAGGTAATGAGCTCTGGCCTTGCTGGGAATCTTGTCCGTAGCATCAGCAGGCAACTCGTGTGAGCAAAGGGGTCCAGAACCGCTGGGGCTGGCACGGCCTCCCTCGCCCTGGTGAGAGGGTTCCTCTTGTCCCGAAGCTGGGGCTATGCGAAGGCTGCTCCCCTGTGTCCCGGCAGCAGCTCCAGCCCTCCTGGCCACCAGCAAGCCCTGGTTACCTGCAGGGCCAGCACTCTGTCCCCGTACGCCCCATCCTCACTCCCTCCCCCTGAGGGCCCTCTCTCCGGAGCTGCCCTTGCTGCTCAGCTAAGCAGCACCCTTGGGACACTCAGTGCGGCATGTCCTCCCTCCCCTCCTCCTTCCCACAGGCGTTTGGAGGATACCTCTTCCCTTCTGAGAGGCTGGACATCATCCTCACAGCCCTTGAAGCTTTACAAGACTCCAGCGTCCATGACAAGCAGGGCGCCTGCAGCGTGCTGGACACAGCCTTGGAGGACCCCAAGTACTGGCTGACAGATGTAAGTGGCCTGTGGCCATTGCCCTGCCCTTGAGCTCTTTCAGGCGTTGTTCCTCCATCCCTCCCTCCCTCCTTGCCTCCCTCGCACATCGAGGTCTCTTGGGCTCCAGAAGCCACGTGAAGGCAGCAGAGAGCAATGGAAGGGGCCAAGGTTTCAGTGGCAGCTGTGGAAATGGCTGCAGTCCGGTGGACACACCATTCCCACCTTGTCCCCCCAGGTGCCAACGATCATGGAGCGCATCAGAAAAAACCTGGACAGCATCCACACGGCATCAGCGCGGCGCTGCCTGGACTCCCTGCTTCTCCAGCTGACCAACCTGATGTCCAGGGAAGAAGTCAAGAACCTGCTGCAGTTCTCCCCGCCAAGTGACAGGTCAGCAGCCTGTCACTCCACCAGCACAGCCCTCCATCCCACCAACGTGTTCCAGCCCCACTGGGCCAGCCAGGGCTGCAGCAGCCCAGCTGTCCAAGGCAGCCCAGAGCCCCCCTGCCCCCAGGGAACGCCAGCTCAGACCCTTCCTGCTTGCCCAGGCTGGGCCCCCAGCGCTCCCCAAGTCACAGGGGCTGCAGGACAGCCTGGGTCCTACGGGGCTGGCCCGGGCCGTGGCCCTGCGGCTGAGGCAGCCCCACTGACAGAGTATTCTGTGCTTGCAGCACTGCCCTGGGCATGTGGGAGGTGGTCCTGGCAATGCCGCAGACCTTGCAGAAGGTTTTAAACGCGCTGATGGAAGACTTGCCACTGCGCAACTGGTGCACCGCGGTCACAGAAGACACCTGCATCCGTCGCTTGGCTGTGAGTTCCCAGATGAAACCTTGCTCCCAGCAGGGCTGCGCGTGGCCCTTCAGGCACACAGGCACAGCCCTGTCCCCATCTACCCCCAACCTGCCAGCTCCCCCAGGGCGTACGGACACATCGTCCCTGGGGCCGGCAGGGCCGGCAAGCCCCCGTAACCAGCCGCGCCTGGTGCCTTTGGTGCCAGCTCGCGCTGCTCCATCCCTGCCCAAAGGCGGGAGAAGAAGAGGCTGCAGGGAGCCCTGCAGGCCCTGCCAGGCTCCCCCTGCTCTTTCTTGCAGATGCTGGCCCAGAATCACGTTTCGGAAGAGGAGTTTGGTAACCCAGTGCACCTGCAGAGTTACCTGAAGCACCCAAGCCCAGCGATGCGCTTGATGGCTCTCAAAGGGCTCTCCACCGTGTCAGAGAGCCCTGAGAAGGTGAGCGGGCCATCGTCAAGCAAAGCCATATTGGCAGCCTGGGGCTTTGCTCTTCTGCCCTCCCGTCCCTCCCCGTTGCTCTCCCCGCATCCCTGTAGTGCGCCCGCGGCCACTGCTTGCAGGAGGCGATTGCCATGCCAGCTGCCAGGAAGCAAGGCAGGAGGCTGGTGCTCAGGAACCAGAGCCCTTTGCCCAGGGTGGTCTCTCACGGCTTCACGGAAGGGAAACTGTGTCTTTCCTACAGGCAAGAAAAATTCAGGTCGTGCTGCCAGACATCCTGGAGGCCCTGCAGGACACCAGCGCAGACGTCGTGCTGAAGGCCCTGCTTGTGCTGCGGAACGTGATGGCTCGTGTGGAGAGGAGAGAGGCCGGTCGCACGGCTCTGCAGCTGGCTGAGAAGCTCCTGCCACTCTTTGACCACGTAAGTGTGCTGCGGGAGCCCGAGCCCTCAGCTGGGCCCCCTGTAATGAGGGCTGCCCTTCAGCCCGGCCCTGTGGGCAGCACTCAGGCAGGGCCTCGCCAGTCTCCTCGTCAGCCCAGCCGCTGGGGAGCTCTGCTTGGACATGGCTGGTGCGGCCGGTGGCGAAAGTGGGGTGGCTGGCGGGCAGCCTGTGCTGGCAACCGACTGCGTTGCCTTTCACGGGCACCAGGCCTTGCAGCTGCCCCGGCAGGGCTGCTGAGCAGCTCCTCTGGGAAGGATCCAGCGCCGAAGCATCTCCCAGTTCTGCGATCTCCCTTCGCGTCAGCCACGCTAATGCCCCTGCTCCCCATGGGCGGGCAGCAGCTGTTGCTGAAATTCATCCTGTCCTCCTCCCTGCCAGGAGTCCAGCCAGGTGCGGGAGCACTCCATCTGCCTCTTCCAAGCCGTGACGGAGGCTGTGCTGCGGCAAAGGAAGAGGGCACTGAAGAGGACAGTGCACAGCAGCCTTCTCCCACTCTACTTTCGGATGAGAGACCAGAGTGAGAGCGTAGCAAAGGTACAGATCTCAGAGCTGACCAGTTACGTGGGCGAGGGTGTGCCGACACCACAGGGACGCTCTGGGGGATCCCTGGCCGGCAGCGTGAGCTGCCTCCGATGGCGGCTGTCCCGTGTCCTTGCCCTGGCCATGGAACCCCGTGCACGCCGTCCCCCACCACAGCCTCCCGGAACGCGCTGGGAAAGGCTCGCAGCCCTGCCAAGAGGAGGGGACAGAGGGTCTCCTTCCCAAGGCTGTGCTGCCATGTCCCAACCTCTGCTGCTCCACAGGCCTCTGGGGAAGCTCTCGTCGTCGCTGCAGAGTTTCTGCGACGCAAAGAACTCAAGCACTTGGCCCAGACAAAACAGACCTGGAGGATCGGGGAGTGCTTGGTAAGGACGACCCCACAGGCCCCAGCCCCAGCTGGGCAAACGTGCCCGGCCAGAGCCCGCTGCCTGCAGCCGCATCCTCGCTCCCTTCCTTCCAGCACAGAGCCCCAGGGGGCTCTTCTGCAGGCCCCTCTGCCCTCCCTGCCCCCAGGATGCTGGAGGAGACCCTGGGGAGGGTCTGCAAGCCCCGTGACCTTGTGTTCTCTCTCCAGCTGCAGCAGGACGGAGGCAGAGTAGAAGAATACCTGCAGCAGAGCCAGCCCTACCTGCAGGACTCGCAGACCGTCTTGCGACTTGAGGCCGTCAGGTTCATTGGTGAGCCCAGCCCCTGGGTCCCTCTTTGGGCAGCCTTTGGCAGCCCCAGGCACTGCCCTGGCAGCGAGGCGCAGCCCTGTTGCCCCCAGAGCCCCCCGACTGGGCCCTTGCTCCAGCCCCCCTCGGGCAATGACCTTGCTGGGGTGCAGGAGGGGGCACAGCCTGGCTGGCCAGGCCAGGGGCTGCGCTGCTGGGAGCGTGCTGGGGAGCGGGGCTCTGATGGGAACTCTGTGTCTAGGGCTTGCTGCGCGCTACTCCGGGGACCAGAGCGAGGAGAAGCAGAATGAAATCATCAGCGGTGAGTGAGGGCAGTGGTGTGTGTGCTAGGGCTGGGGGGACAGGGGCAGAGGCCCCCATGCCTTGCCCTGCTCCAGGGAAATGCTTCGGGGCGGAGGAGCAATGCAGGCATAGGAAGGAGGGAGAGGAGACGGGGGAGCCCGGCATGTCAGGGAATGCCCTCCCAGCCTGGAGTTGGGCAGTGCTGCTGAAAGGGTTGAGTGTCGAAAGGGAAGAGTCGAGTGGGGCTGGCATGGTCTGCAGGGGATGCCTGGGGATCTCTGCAAGGAGTGGGTTTTCATCTCTGCTCTTCTTTCTTTGGCAGTCCTCCGGTCTTCAGGGAAGGATGTGGAACCCATGGTCAGATGCCTGGCAGCTCAGACCATCATGATCCTGGCGTCAAGGCGTAACAGAACGTCAGGACGGAGATTTCGACAGCTGTGGTGCTGCTAGCCACGCAGCACTCCTCAAAACATCAATATATATCTTAATAGAACCGGGTTCTTGTCTCATTATTCCAGCAGCTCCTTCCAAGTGACTCGGTGCCGTGACGCTGAGCTAACTTGGAGGCTACCAAGGACGTCTTTTCCCTGGGCCCGGTGACTGCTTGGTGCCTACTCAATGAAAGAGTCACAGAACCGCTGCGGTTGGAAAAGGCCCTTCAGCTCAAGTCCAGCCGTCAGCTAACACTACCAGGCCCACCACAAAAGCACGGCCCTTAGCACCAAGTCCACACATTTCTTTAATAGCTCCAGGCCACATTTGGAAGAGGCTTCCAGGCTTCTGGGTTTGCCCTGAGCAGCCCCTTTTGTTACTGTGCTGCTAGCAGGGAGGCCAGCTGTGACCCGGGGCTGCACATTGCCTGCTGCTGCCTGCAGCCACAGGGATGTCACTGTAGAGACAACAGGAGTGTCACCAACATACATGAGATCTGAGGGCTTATCCAGGGACAAGAATCACAATGTGGAAGCCGAAAGAGAGCAGCAGTGAAAAGGCCACGTCCTGCTGCTGGCCATGGCCATGGCTCCAGGGAAGCAGCAGCCCCGACCCAAAGGCAGCAGAGAGGCAGAGCCCAGCGGGCAGTGAGGTGGAGCCCCGAGGGCCACCGGGGCTGCTCCTCCATGTGGCAGCTGGGCTCTTGGACCCGAGCCCCTCCTGCATGCTGGAGCTGCTCCCCCAGCTCCAGAGGAGATGGGAAGAGATGGCAGCTGAGACCAGTGAAGTTCTGATGCTTTCTTTATTTTCGTTATCTCTACTGGAAGCCTCGTTCTAAAGGAAAATGAAATAATGAGGGGAAAAAAAAGAATAATTAGTAGAAAGGAGAAGGAGAAGAAGAAGGAGAAGAAGAAGAAGGAGAAGAAGAAGAAGAAGAAGAAGAAGAAGAAGAAGAAGAAGAAGAAGAAGAAGAAGAAGGAGAAGAAGGAGAAGAAGGAGAAGAAGAAGAAGGAGAAATCAAATCATAGTACCTGGGAAATAATAATAAAGAAAAATAAGTACAGGAAATCGTCCAACGTGATTTTTCAGATAACCTGTGATTATCTGAATCACAGAGGCACAATGCAATGCTTTTTGCCTTCTACCACTACAGCACAGTATGTAGGACTGTCCCGTACTCTGTGCATTGACCTGACGGGTCATTTCACACTATTTACTTTCATATCCCTGTTGGAAGGGGATGATTCACAAACTGGGGTAAGCTGATGGGTTCTGCCTCAGCCCTTTGAAGTGTCCTGCTCTTGAGTCTTTCAGCCTGAGATTGCCACAGATGACCCCTGATGGTAAATGGCTGTTCAGCTGCTAACTAGGAATAAGGGAGAGTATATTGGGTCTTCCAGTGGCCATTTCAACTTTAGGTGAATCCCAAGAACCCACTGAACAAGGGTGTTGTCTTTGAAGGGGTCTCATGTGTTGGGCTGGGCTGGCGTTATTGGGACAAAGACCACTGCTGGCAGTGGACATGCTCTGGTATCTCCACCTGGCTCCATCTGCATCCTCCAAAGGGCTCTGGTCTCTCGCATGTCCTGCTTGCTTACTGTCTTGACAGCAGAGCTCTGCCTGAATACCCAGTAATTTCTTTAGTACTTGGGTAAAAGAGCAACTACTCGTCACCTCAAATGTTTCAATCCTTTTTATAAAACATTACACGCTTTGTGTGTAATTTCTATCATGAAGAAATGTGAATTTTCAGGATGTATATTCATCGCTGGAGAAGAAATCCTGAAGTTCACCTGTACTTGCATTGTCATCGCTTTGTCTAGCATGGTGTGCTCCCTCACCTTCCAGGCACATCCACAAGTTTTGATTAAACAGACCCTGCTGAATGTCCCCTTTCCAGCCGCCTGTCTGGACCTATGCACTTCCCTTGGTTCTCCTGGTTTGCCCTCCCCTTACTCTTTGATCATTAGACTGCTCTCACAGACCCAGTTGCTGCTTTGAGCTTCAGGTAGAAGCAGCCCAGCTTGTCCATCTATCAGCAGTCTGTCTAATTGTTTCCTTACCAAGATCCTCATCATTTCTCATTGAGTTCATATGATATGGATTAATAATAACACTATCATTTTTAATTGCCTGTCTATCAGTATAAAATACTTCTACAGTCATTCTTTTGTGAAGGTGTTGTGGTTTAACCCGGCCGGCAGCTGAACACCACACAGCCGTTCGCCCACCTTCCCCCCTCCCTCTCTGGGATGGGGGAGAGAAACGGGAAAGTGAAGCCTGTGAGTTGAGATAAAGACAGTTTATTAAGACAGGAAAATAATAATAACAATAATAATGATAATAGTGATAATAGTATTAATAATAATAATGTGTACGAAACAAGTGATGCACAATGCAATTGCCCACCACCCGCTGACCGATGCCCAGCCTATCCCCGAGCAGCCGGCCCCCCACCCCGGCCAGCCACCCCCATATATTGTTTAGCATGACGCCAGATGGTATGGAATACCCCTTTGGCCGGTTTGGGTCAGCTGTCCTGGCTCTGTCCCCTCCCAGCTCCTGCTGCACCCCCAGCCTGCTCGCTGGCAGGACAGAGCGAGAAGCCGAAAAGGCCTTGGCCTGGTGTAAACACTGCTCTGCGACAATCACAGCATCAGCATGTTACCAGCGCTCTTCTCAGCCTAATCCAAAACATAGCACCCTACCAGCTACTGTGAGGAAAATTAACTGTGTCCTAACTGGAACCAGGACAACATAGGCAAAAATAATCTGAGAGGCCACAGCCCCATGGGAAGTGGTGATCGGCGGCCATCTTGGCCATGGCAATCAGGAAGCAGTTGAGTTTAAAATCTTTGGTGACAGGAGGAAAACTGCCACAAAACCTGCTTTTGGCAGGGGGGTTGGACCCGATGGTCTCTTGAGGTCCCTTCCAACCCCTCCAGTTCTGTGAACTCTGGACACGGGGAGGGCAGACTTCAGGCTGCTGAGGGAACTAGTTGGGAAGGTCCCCTGAGAAGCTGCTTGGGAAGGTATCGGGGTCCATCTTTTTAAGCGCCACCTCCTAAGAGCACAGGAGCAGGCGATTCCAAAATGTCGGAAGTCAAGCAGGCGGGGCAGAAGGCCAGCTTGGCTGAGCAGGGATCTTCTTCTAGAGCTTAAGGGGAAAAAGAAAGCGTGTGGCCACTGGAAGCGAGGTCGGGTGACGTGGCAGGGCTACAGAGGTGCTGTTCGCCTCTGTCGGGAGAAAATTCGTGCGGCCAAAGCTCAGAGGTGAAGCTGGCTAGTACTGTGGGCGACAACACAGACATATATCCATCTCTCTCTATATATGTATTGAATATGTTAACAGCAAAAGGAGGACTAGAGGAAACATCGGTCCGTTACTTGATGAGGCTGGTCACCTCACAAGCAGGGACACAGGTGAAGCAGAGACATTTAATGCCTTTGTCGCCTCTGTCTTCAAGAGCAGTGATGGGCTCTGGGACCCAAGGGGCCCAGAGTTGGAGGGCCGTGACTGCAGTAACAAAAACCTCCCAGCCAAGCCCACCCTGGATGCATATGAGTCTATGGGGCCTGAGGGGATTCATCCCAGGGTTCTCAGAGGGCCGACTAATCCTCGTCGCGTTCTACAACTTCCTCGCGAAGGGGAGTGGAGAGGCAGGTGACCTATTCAGCGTAAACAGCAGTGATAGGACCCGCGGGAATGGTGTTAAGCTGAGGCGGGGGAAGCTTAGGCTGGACATCAGGAAGAGGTTCTTCACCGAGAGGGTGGTCGCATGGTGGAACAGGCTCCCCAGGGACGTAGTCACTGCACCAACCCTGTCTGAATTTAAGAAGCGATTGGACTGTGCACTTAGTCACACGGTCTAAACTTTGGGCAGACCTGTGCGGTGCCAAGAGTTGGACTAGATGGTCCTTATGGGTCCCTTCCAACTCGGGATATTCTACGATTCTATGATTCTATGATAATGTCCTTGTGAGACCTCTCTCAATTATTTTTCAACGGTCTTGGGAGCCCAGAGAGGTCCAAGTTGACACTAGGCTGGCAATCGTTGTGACAGCTTTCAAGAAGGGCAAGAAAGAAGAGCCTGATAATTACGGACCTGCCAGTCTCTCTTCAGAGCCTAGTGAAAATATGGAGAGAACTGTCCTGGGCGTTACTGAAAAACACCTGAAAGACAACGCAGTCATTGGTCACAGCCCACCAAGGTTCATGAGGGGAAAGTCCTGTTTAACAAACTTAATTTCCTTTTATGACAACGTCACCCATCTAGTTGACCAAGGGAAGCCAGGTTTTGGATTTCCATCAAGTTTTCAATACTGTTTCTCTCAGTATCCTTCTGGACAAAATGTCCGTTGTACAGCTAGATAAATACATGCTGTTTAGGGTGAAAAATTGGCTGATGCCAGGTGAGCAAGGTGGAGATAAATTAACTTGGCTACAACGCTAATGATGAGCTTTGCGCAGTGGCCAATTGCTGGCTGGCTTGAGGCGCGTGTCTCGGGGCGCCTTCTGCTCAAGAGCCATCAGGAGACCGTGTCTTTCATCCCTTCAGGTCTGCCCCTTTCCAACTCGGGATATTCTAGGATTCCAAGTGTGGCGCCCAGCATTTGGCCTTGAATGCCACGCAGCTGGATGCGGCCCGTCGATCCAGCCTGTCCGGATCCCTCTGCAGAGCCTTCCTGCCCTCAAGCGGATCAACCCTCCTGCCCAGCTTGGTGCCGCCCGCGAACGTACGGCGCCCGGGCGCCCGGGACCCACCCAGCCCAGGCGCGTGTCACACTGGGACCCTTTGTGACATCACCTGATGACACCCCAGGGGTCCGCCTTATAAGAGTGCAGCCGTGGCTCGGACCCTCAGTGTCGGTGCACGGCAGTGACGGACAGGGCAGGAGCACAGGGCCTTCGAGGAGTCCCCGAGCACAGCCCACGTCCCGCAATGCCGCAACCGCCCGCCCACAGGAGCCGCCGTTTTATCCTGAAGGGCCGTGTTCGCAAGCCAAAGTCTCCTTCTGAATCCGATGAGGAGGGAGGCATGCCCCCCAAGAAGCCCAGGCTGGCCTGGCAGGAGACCTGGTCTTCTGAGGGCAGCAGCCGGCCAGCAGAGGACAGCTTGCTGGAAGAGGGCAGCAGCCCGGCCGCAGAAAGCAGCCCGGCCGCGGAAAGCAGCCCGGCCGCGGAAAGCAGCCCGGCAGCGGACAGCAAGGACGAGTCGCAGCTGCTGGATCCCAGTGAGTCAGGGTCACGGGGATGGGGTGGGGAGGGTTGGGGACAGCGAGACCCCTGCTTGACTCCAGGACTCCTTTCCTGGCTAACCCGGCGGGTGGGCCCGACGGTGCTGAGCTTCCTCCACAGCACCACAGAATCCCAGGACGCTTTGGGCTGGGGGGGACGTCAGCGATCACGACGCCTCCCCCCAGCCCAGGCTGCCCAAAGCCCACCCAGCCTGGCCGTGGGCAGCGCCAGGGAGGGGGCACCGCAGCCTGCGCCAGGGCCTCACCACCCTGGGCGTGAAGGATAGAAATCCCTCCCTGACCGAAAGAAACCTGCCCTCTTTTAGGTTAAAGCCGTCACCCCTTGTCCTGTCGCTGCACTCCCTGATGAAGATCCCCCCCAGCTTTCCTGGAGGCCCCTTTGGGCACTGGGAGGCCGCAGCGAGGTCCCCCCGCAGCCTTCTCCAGGCTCCACAAGCCCAGCTCCCTCAGCCTCTCTTCCCAGCAGAGCTCCTGCAGCCTCTGGGCATCCTCGCGGCCTCCCCACGTCCTTCTGGGGCTGGGGCCCTTCCTCTCCTCACTCCTGCATTCAGCCCCTCTCTGCAGCACTCTTTGCTTTCCTCCTTTCCAGATAAGGCAAGGAAACTGTGCAAAGACACATCCGTGGAATTCATCGAGGCTTATGTCCGCGGCACAGAAAAGGTAACGGCAACCGCTTGCATCGCAGCCGTGCTCCTGGCGCTGCCACGGCTCTGCTGCGGGGCTGCTGGAGGGCTGCTGGCTGGGCAGAGCCGTGGCCTCCGGGCGTCCCACACAGCTCCAGACCCCTCAAGGCTTTGGTCCTGCGGGCCGTGGGTGTCCCCCTAACGCTCTGTTGCTGTCTTTGTGGCTGCCAGGACAAGGAGGCGCAGAAGATGCTGTTCCTCAGCAAAATCTGCGCTCTGTGCAGAACTGTTTCGGAGAAGGGCTTGACGCTGGACTTGCATGCCTTCTGCCGCAAAAATAAGCTGGTGGAGAACATCATGGTGAGAGGATGTGCGGCGGGTTGGGGAAGGGGCAAGACCCCCGGCACCAGCCCCCTGGGAGGCCGGGGCTGGGGCAACGCTGGCTCTGCTGGTGCTGGGTGCCGGCGGCTGCAAGGTCTCATCCCGCTTGTGCTCTGCAGGCGCTGCTGGAAAAGGAGCCCATGGACAGCTTGCGCACAGAATTTCGGCAGAAGGCCATGGAGACCATCGCCGTCCTCAGGTGAGTGCCCAGCCCCTGGTTGGGCCAGCACATCCCCAGGGCAATGTCCTGGTGGCCCTGAAGCTGGCAGGGAGGCTGCCCGTCCCTCCCAGGGATGCCTGGCCAAGGGAGGTCCGTGTCCTCCTTCATAAGCCTCGAGGCACTGCGTCCAACAGGCTCCTCTCTCTCTCTCCCTCAGCAACACCGTGCCGAGAGCACTGCACGGCAAAAAGGAGAGTCTCCGGAACGCGTGCTACAGGAGCGTCTTCTTTCTGCCTCCGGAGTCGGATGTGCCAGAGACAGAAAGAGCGCTCTACACCAAGGTATGTGCTGGGCGAGGTACCGGCACCCCCAGTCCTGCTGAGCTGCTGCCTTGCTTCCCCGTGCTGAGACAACTGGAGAGCAGTGCAGGGCCGGGGCCCAGATTTGCTTTCCCAGCCTCATCCCTTCTTCCCCTTCCCCTTCCCTGGCCTGATCCTGTGCTGCAGGAGGTCTGCACGCAGCAGCTTTTTAGCCCCAAAGCCACCCCTGGGCTCCAGAGGGGCTCAGAGCCAGCTCCTGGGGCTGAGAAGGGCCACAGAAATAATTCAGTGATCATCTGTCCTCCTTGCAGACTATGAATGCCATGGACCCCATGCTGGCGGCCTTCGTACGCAACTGTCCCACCGCCAGCATCAGCGCAGAGTTGCAGAATATCTTGGAGGTTTGGCATTTGCAAAGAATTTCCAAAGAATCCTCTCAGGTCACATTTGCAGACCCCTGTCAGCCCAGCAACTTCTCTCCTTGCAGGTGCTGCTGGACCTTGCTGGCTCCAAAAACTCATCTGTGTGTGAGAGAGCTGTGACGAGGATTGAGAGGCTGAGTGACTTCATCCTCTCACATTTTGTGGCCAAGGTAAGGAACAAGGAATTCCCGACCCTTTCGTGCATCCCAGAGCATCCTGCCACTCAGGGGTGCCTGCGAGGCAAGCCTGGGTGCATGTGAGGGCCTCAGCACCCTGAAGCAAGGCTCTTCGTCCCTCCTTTGCCCCTGCTCTTCCCTCCCCAGGCCCTGCTCTCTCAGGGGCCGGCTCTGCCTCCACTAAGCCCTTTGTCTCTCCTCCCTCCCTCCCCCAGAGCTCAGACTACAATCAAAAACACAAGGACAGCCACGATGATCCCAGAGAGCTCTACATCCCCATCCTGGGCCAGCTGCTGGGCCACCTCTTCATTGTCAGCTGTGGCACAGATTCCGTCAGTTGCACAGCTTTTGATGCTCTTTTTCGCTTCTACAAAATCATCTCAGATGGAAGAGGTAAGAGAAGGTGTGGTGGGCAGCGTCCGTCTGCACACAGACATCTGCTGGTATGTCTGCTTCTTTTCCCCGAGTATTGTGAAGGATTGTTCTTTTGCTTGGTGGAGGCTGTCCATGAAAGTCTGCCAGGGTCCCTGACCTCCTCTGCTCCTCACAGCAGCTTCCCGCAGGACTCTGGCTATCGTTTTCCACAGAAGCTAAAGGCTCACCTCATGTCCAGGACCAGTTCTCTGCTGCTGTCCTTCTCAACCCTCCCCAGATCACCTACCACGCCGTTTCGCGGTATTCCCCAGTCTAAGCCATCAATCGATTGCCACTTCCCAAACCACATCTTCCCTGAGGAGTGAACAGCAGAGCCAGCCGTGCATCACCAGGGATGGTGACGCCCTCCAGAATTCTCCTTGACTGTTTGCTCCCTGCCGTCTTGCAAGCAGATGGCAGGGAGCTTCCTGCACATCCCGACCCCGAGCAGAAGGGGTCTGTGACACGCTGCTACCCCCACGGCACCCAGCGCCATTGCTTCTCCTCCTTCTGCATCATCCCTGAGGTCCCTCTTGCTCCCAGCAGCCGTCACCCTGTGCTTTACATCCCTGCCCACCACTCTCCTCAGCATGGGTCTGAGCCTCCCTCCTCAGCCATTCCTAGTGAAAGTGCTTTTCACCATTTGGCAAGCTTGTTGGCAAAGATGCTCTTCCCTACTGACTCTTCGGTGTTCCCCCTGTTTAGAATGCTCGCTGACAAAGGACATGGAAAATTACGCAGAGACACACAAGAGTTTGAAGGATGCGACATTTCCATTGATTGTAATGTCCTTTCCCTGTGAGATTGCCGAGGTAATGAGCTCTGGCCTTGCTGGGAATCTTGTCCGTAGCATCAGCAGGCAACTCGTGTGAGCAAAGGGGTCCAGAACCGTGGGGCTGGCACGGCCTCCCTCGCCCTGGTGAGAGGGTTCCTCTTGTCCCGAAGCTGGGGCTATGCGAAGGCTGCTCCCCTGTGTCCCGGCAGCAGCTCCAGCCCTCCTGGCCACCAGCAAGCCCTGGTTACCTGCAGGGCCAGCACTCTGTCCCCGTACGCCCCATCCTCACTCCCTCCCCCTGAGGGCCCTCTCTCCGGAGCTGCCCTTGCTGCTCAGCTAAGCAGCACCCTTGGGACACTCAGTGCGGCATGTCCTCCCTCCCCTCCTCCTTCCCACAGGCGTTTGGAGGATACCTCTTCCCTTCTGAGAGGCTGGACATCATCCTCACAGCCCTTGAAGCTTTACAAGACTCCAGCGTCCATGACAAGCAGGGCGCCTGCAGCGTGCTGGACACAGCCTTGGAGGACCCCAAGTACTGGCTGACAGATGTAAGTGGCCTGTGGCCATTGCCCTGCCCTTGAGCTCTTTCAGGCGTTGTTCCTCCATCCCTCCCTCCCTCCTTGCCTCCCTCGCACATCGAGGTCTCTTGGGCTCCAGAAGCCACGTGAAGGCAGCAGAGAGCAATGGAAGGGGACAAACTTTCAGTGGCAGCTGTGGAAATGGCTGCAGTCCGGTGGACACACCATTCCCACCTTGTCCCCCCAGGTGCCAACGATCATGGAGCGCATCAGAAAAAACCTGGACAGCATCCACACGGCATCAGCGCGGCGCTGCCTGGACTCCCTGCTTCTCCAGCTGACCAACCTGATGTCCAGGGAAGAAGTCAAGAACCTGCTGCAGTTCTCCCCGCCAAGTGACAGGTCAGCAGCCTGTCACTCCACCAGCACAGCCCTCCATCCCACCCATGTTTTCCAGCCCCACTGGGCCAGCCAGGGCTGCAGCAGCCCAGCTGTCCAAGGCAGCCCAGAGCCCCCCTGCCCCCAGGGAACGCCAGCTCAGAGCCTTCCTGCTTGCCCAGGCTGGGCCCCCAGCACTCCCCAAGTCACAGGGGCTGCAGGACAGCCTGGGTCCTACGGGGCTGGCCCGGGCCGTGGCCCTGCGGCTGAGGCAGCCCCACTGACAGAGTATTCTGTGCTTGCAGCACTGCCCTGGGCATGTGGGAGGTGGTCCTGGCAATGCCGCAGGCCTTGGAGAAGGTTTTAAACGCGCTGATGGAAGACTTGCCACTGCGCAACTGGTGCACCGCGGTCACAGAAGACACCTGCATCCGTCGCTTGGCTGTGAGTTCCCAGATGAAACCTTGCTCCCAGCAGGGCTGCGCGTGGCCCTTCAGGCACACAGGCACAGCCCTGTCCCCATCTACCCCCAACCTGCCAGCTCCCCCAGGGCGTACGGACACATCGTCCCTGGGGCCGGCAGGGCCGGCAAGCCCCCGTAACCAGCCGCGCCTGGTGCCTTTGGTGCCAGCTCGCGCTGCTCCATCCCTGCCCAAAGGCGGGAGAAGAAGAGGCTGCAGGGAGCCCTGCAGGCCCTGCCAGGCTCCCCCTGCTCTTTCTTGCAGATGCTGGCCCAGAATCACGTTTCGGAAGAGGAGTTTGGTAACCCAGTGCACCTGCAGAGTTACCTGAAGCACCCAAGCCCAGAGATGCGCTTGATGGCTCTCAAAGGGCTCTCCACCGTGTCAGAGAGCCCTGAGAAGGTGAGCGGGCCATCGTCAAGCAAAGCCATGTTGGCAGCCTGGGGCTTTGCTCTTCTGCCCTCCCGTCCCTCCCCGTTGCTCTCCCCGCATCCCTGTAGTGCGCCCGCGGCCACTGCTTGCAGGAGGCGATTGCCATGCCAGCTGCCAGGAAGCAAGGCAGGAGGCTGGTGCTCAGGAACCAGAGCCCTTTGCCCAGGGTGGTCTCTCACGGCTTCACGGAAGGGAAACTGTGTCTTTCCTACAGGCAAGAAAAATTCAGGTCGTGCTGCCAGACATCCTGGAGGCCCTGCAGGACACCAACGCAGACGTCGTGCTGAAGGCCCTGCTTGTGCTGCGGAACGTGATGGCTGGTGTGGAGAGGAGAGAGGCCGGTCGCACGGCTCTGCAGCTGGCTGAGAAGCTCCTGCCACTCTTTGACCACGTAAGTGTGCTGCGGGAGCCCGAGCCCTCAGCTGGGCCCCCTGTAATGAGGGCTGCCCTTCAGCCCGGCCCTGTGGGCAGCACTCAGGCAGGGCCTCGCCAGTCTCCTCGTCAGCCCAGCCGCTGGGGAGCTCTGCTTGGACATGGCTGGTGCGGCCGGTGGCGAAAGTGGGGTGGCTGGCGGGCAGCCTGTGCTGGCAACCGACTGCGTTGCCTTTCACGGGCACCAGGCCTTGCAGCTGCCCCGGCAGGGCTGCTGAGCAGCTCCTCTGGGAAGGATCCAGCGCCGAAGCATCTCCCAGTTCTGCGATCTCCCTTCGCGTCAGCCACGCTAATGCCCCTGCTCCCCATGGGCGGGCAGCAGCTGTTGCTGAAATTCATCCTGTCCTCCTCCCTGCCAGGAGTCCAGCCAGGTGCGGGAGCACTCCATCTGCCTCTTCCAAGCCGTGACGGAGGCTGTGCTGCGGCAAAGGAAGAGGGCACTGAAGAGGACAGTGCACAGCAGCCTTCTCCCACTCTACTTTCGGATGAGAGACCAGAGTGAGAGCGTAGCAAAGGTACAGATCTCAGAGCTGACCAGTTACGTGGGTGAGGGTGTGCCGACACCACAGGGATGCTCTGGGGGATCCCTGGCCGGCAGCGTGAGCTGCCTCCGATGGCGGCTGTCCCGTGTCCTTGCCCTGGCCATGGAACCCCGTGCACGCCGTCCCCCACCACAGCCTCCCGTAACGCGCTGGGAAAGGCTCGCAGCCCTGCCAAGAGGAGGGGACAGAGGGTCTCCTTCCCAAGGCTGTGCTGCCATGTCCCAACCTCTGCTGCTCCACAGGCCTCTGGGGAAGCTCTCGTCGTCGCTGCAGAGTTTCTGCGACGCAAAGAACTCAAGCACTTGGCCCAGACAAAACAGACGTGCAGGATCGGGGAGTGCTTGGTAAGGACGACCCCACAGGCCCCAGCCCCAGCTGGGCAAACGTGCCCGGCCAGAGCCCGCTGCCTGCAGCCGCATCCTCGCTCCCTTCCTTCCAGCACAGAGCCCCAGGGGGCTCTTCTGCAGGCCCCTCTGCCCTCCCTGCCCCCAGGATGCTGGAGGAGACCCTGGGGAGGGTCTGCAAGCCCCGTGACCTTGTGTTCTCTCTCCAGCTGCAGCAGGACGGAGGCAGAGTAGAAGAATACCTGCTGCAGAGCCAGCCCTACCTGCAGGACTCGCAGACCGTCTTGCGACTTGAGGCCGTCAGGTTCATTGGTGAGCCCAGCCCCTGGGTCCCTCTTTGGGCAGCCTTTGGCAGCCCCAGGCACTGCCCTGGCAGCGAGGTGCAGCCCTGTTGCCCCCAGAGCCCCCCGACTGGGCCCTTGCTCCAGCCCCCCTCGGGCAATGACCTTGCTGGGGTGCAGGAGGGGGCACAGCCTGGCTGGCCAGGCCAGGGGCTGCGCTGCTGGGAGCGTGCTGGGGAGCGGGGCTCTGATGGGAACTCTGTGTCTAGGGCTTGCTGCGCGCTACTCCGGGGACCAGAGCGAGGAGAAGCAGAATGAAATCATCAGCGGTGAGTGAGGGCAGTGGTGTGTGTGCTAGGGCTGGGGGGACAGGGGCAGAGGCCCCCATGCCTTGCCCTGCTCCAGGGAAATGCTTCGGGGCGGAGGAGCAACGCAGGCATAGGAAGGAGGGAGAGGAGACGGGGGAGCCCGGCATGTCAGGGAATGCCCTCCCAGCCTGGAGTTGGGCAGTGCTGCTGAAAGGGTTGAGTGTCGAAAGGGAAGAGTCGAGTGGGGCTGGCATGGTCTGCAGGGGATGCCTGGGGATCTCTGCAAGGAGTGGGTTTTCATCTCTGCTCTTCTTTCTTTGGCAGTCCTCCGGTCTTCAGGGAAGGATGTGGAACCCATGGTCAGATGCCTGGCAGCTCAGACCATCATGATCCTGGCGTCAAGGCGTAACAGAACGTCAGGACGGAGATTTCGACAGCTGTGGTGCTGCTAGCCACGCAGCACTCCTCAATACATCAATATATATCTTAATAGAACCGGGTTCTTGTCTCATTATTCCAGCAGCTCCTTCCAAGTGACTCGGTGCCGTGACGCTGAGCTACCTTGGAGGCTACCAAGGACGTCTTTTCCCTGGGCCCAGTGCCTGCTTGGTGCCTACTCAATGAAAGAGTCACAGAACCGCTGCGGTTGGAAAAGGCCCTTCAGCTCAAGTCCAACCGTCAGCTGACACTACCAGGCCCACCACAAAAGCACGGCCCTTAGCACCAAGTCCACACATTTCTTTAATAGCTCCAGGCCACATTTGGAAGAGGCTTCCAGGCTTCTGGGTTTGCCCTGAGCAGCCCCTTTTGTTTCCGTGGTGGTAGCAGGGAGGCCAGCTGTGACCCGGGGCTGCACATTGCCTGCTGCTGCCTGCAGCCACAGGGATGTCACTGTAGAGACAACAGGAGTGTCACCAACATACATGAGATCTGAGGGCTTATCCAGGGACAAGAATCACAATGTGGAAGCCGAAAGAGAGCAGCAGTGAAAAGGCCACGTCCTGCTGCTGGCCATGGCCACGGCTCCAGGGAAGCAGCAGCCCCGACCCAAAGGCAGCAGAGAGGCAGAGCCCAGCGGGCAGTGAGGTGGAGCCCCGAGGGCCACCGGGGCTGCTCCTCCATGTGGCAGCTGGGCTCTTGGACCCGAGCCCCTCCTGCATGCTGGAGCTGCTCCCCCAGCTCCAGAGGAGATGGGAAGAGATGGCAGCTGAGACCAGTGAAGTTCTGATGCTTTCTTTATTTTCGTTATCTATACTGGAAGCCTCGTTCTAAAGGAAAATGAAAGAATGAGGGGAAAAAAAAGAATAATTAGTAGAAAGGAGAAGGAGAAGAAGAAGGAGAAGAAGGAGAAGAAGGAGAAGAAGAAGAAGTAGTAGAAGAAGAAGAAGAAGAACAAGAAGAAGAAGGAGAAATACCTGGGAAATAATAATAAAGAAAAATAAGTACAGGAAATCGTCCAACGTGATTTTTCAGATAACCTGTGATTATCTGAATCACAGAGGCACAATGCAATGCTTTTTGCCTTCTACCACTACAGCACAGTATGTAGGACTCTCCCGTACTCTGTGCATTGACCTGACGGGTCATTTCACACTATTTACTTTCATATCCCTGTTGGAAGGGGATGATTCACAAACTGGGGTAAGCTGATGGGTTCTGCCTCAGCCCTTTGAAGTGTCCTGCTCTTGAGTCTTTCAGCCTGAGATTGCCACAGATGACCCCTGATGGTAAATGGCTGTTCAGCTGCTAACTAGGAATAAGGGAGAGTATATTGGGTCTTCCAGTGGCCATTTCAACTTTAGGTGAATCCCAAGAACCCACTGAACAAGGGTGTTGTCTTTGAAGGGGTCTCATGTGTTGGGCTGGGCTGGCGTTATTGGGACAAAGACCACTGCTGGCAGTGGACATGCTCTGGTATCTCCACCTGGCTCCATCTGCATCCTCCAAAGGGCTCTGGTCTCTTGCATGTCCTGCTTGCTTACTGTCTTGACAGCAGAGCTCTGCCTGAATACCCAGTAATTTCTTTAGTACTTGGGTAAAAGAGCAACTACTCGTCACCTCAAATGTTTCAATCCTTTTTATAAAACATTACACGCTTTGTGTGTAATTTCTATCATGAAGAAATGTGAATTTTCAGGATGTATATTCATCGCTGGAGAAGAAATCCTGAAGTTCACCTGTACTTGCATTGTCATCGCTTTGTCTAGCATGGTGTGCTCCCTCACCTTCCAGGCACATCCACAAGTTTTGATTAAACAGACCCTGCTGAATGTCCCCTTTCCAGCCGCCTGTCTGGACCTATGCACTTCCCTTGGTTCTCCTGGTTTGCCCTCCCCTTACTCTTTGATCATTAGACTGCTCTCACAGACCCAGTTGCTGCTTTGAGCTTCAGGTAGAAGCAGCCCAGCTTGTCCATCTATCAGCAGTCTGTCTAATTGTTTCCTTACCAAGATCCTCATCATTTCTCATTGAGTTCATATGATATGGATTAATAATAACACTATCATTTTTAATTGCCTGTCTATCAGTATAAAATACTTCTACAGTCATTCTTTTGTGAAGGTGTTGTGGTTTAACCCGGCCGGCAGCTGAACACCACACAGCCGTTCGCCCACCTTCCCCCCTCCCTCTCTGGGATGGGGGAGAGAAACGGGAAAGTGAAGCCTGTGAGTTGAGATAAAGACAGTTTATTAAGACAGGAAAATAATAATAACAATAATAATGATAATAGTGATAATAGTATTAATAATAATAATGTGTACGAAACAAGTGATGCACAATGCAATTGCCCACCACCCGCTGACCGATGCCCAGCCTATCCCCGAGCAGCCGGCCCCCCACCCCGGCCAGCCACCCCCATATATTGTTTAGCATGACGCCAGATGGTATGGAATACCCCTTTGGCCGGTTTGGGTCAGCTGTCCTGGGTCTGTCCCCTCCCAGCTCCTGCTGCACCCCCAGCCTGCTCGCTGGCAGGACAGAGCGAGAAGCCGAAAAGGCCTTGGCCTGGTGTAAACACTGCTCTGCGACAATCACAACATCAGCATGTTACCAGCGCTCTTCTCAGCCTAATCCAAAACATAGCACCCTACCAGCTACTGTGAGGAAAATTAACTGTGTCCTAACTGGAACCAGGACAACATAGGCAAAAATAATCTGAGAGGCCACAGCCCCATGGGACGTGGTGATCGGCGGCCATCTTGGCCATGGCAATCAGGAAGCAGTTGAGTTTAAAATCTTTGGTGACAGGAGGAAAACTGCCACAAAACCTGCTTTTGGCAGGGGGGTTGGACCCGATGGTCTCTTGAGGTCCCTTCCAACCCCTCCAGTTCTGTGAACTCTGGACACGGGGAGGGCAGACTTCAGGCTGCTGAGGGAACTAGTTGGGAAGGTCCCCTGAGAAGCTGCTTGGGAAGGTATCGGGGTCCATCTTTTTAAGCGCCACCTCCTAAGAGCACAGGAGCAGGCGATTCCAAAATGTCGGAAGTCAAGCAGGCGGGGCAGAAGGCCAGCTTGGCTGAGCAGGGATCTTCTTCTAGAGCTTAAGGGGAAAAAGAAAGCGTGTGGCCACTGGAAGCGAGGTCGGGTGACGTGGCAGGGCTACAGAGGTGCTGTTCGCCTCTGTCGGGAGAAAATTCGTGCGGCCAAAGCTCAGAGGTGAAGCTGGCTAGTACTGTGGGCGACAACACAGACATATAAATATATATATATATAAATATATGTATTGAATATGTTAACAGCAAAAGGAGGACTAGAGGAAACATCGGTCCGTTACTTGATGAGGCTGGTCACCTCACAAGCAGGGACACAGGTGAAGCAGAGACATTTAATGCCTTTGTCGCCTCTGTCTTCAAGAGCAGTGATGGGCTCTGGGACCCAAGGGGCCCAGAGTTGGAGGGCCGTGACTGCAGTAACAAAAACCTCCCAGCCAAGCCCACCCTGGATGCATATGAGTCTATGGGGCCTGAGGGGATTCATCCCAGGGTTCTCAGAGGGCCGACTAATCCTCGTCGCGTTCTACAACTTCCTCGCGAAGGGGAGTGGAGAGGCAGGTGACCTATTCAGCGTAAACAGCAGTGATAGGACCCGCGGGAATGGTGTTAAGCTGAGGCGGGGGAAGCTTAGGCTGGACATCAGGAAGAGGTTCTTCACCGAGAGGGTGGTCGCATGGTGGAACAGGCTCCCCAGGGACGTAGTCACTGCACCAACCCTGTCTGAATTTAAGAAGCGATTGGACTGTGCACTTAGTCACACGGTCTAAACTTTGGGCAGACCTGTGCGGTGCCAAGAGTTGGACTAGATGGTCCTTATGGGTCCCTTCCAACTCGGGATATTCTACGATTCTATGATTCTATGATAATGTCCTTGTGAGACCTCTCTCAATTATTTTTCAATGGTCTTGGGAGCCCAGAGAGGTCCAAGTTGACACTAGGCTGGCAATCGTTGTGACAGCTTTCAAGAAGGGCAAGAAAGAAGAGCCTGATAATTACGGACCTGCCAGTCTCTCTTCAGAGCCTAGTGAAAATATGGAGAGAACTGTCCTGGGCGTTACTGAAAAACACCTGAAAGACAACGCAGTCATTGGTCACAGCCCACCAAGGTTCATGAGGGGAAAGTCCTGTTTAACAAACTTAATTTCCTTTTATGACAACGTCACCCATCTAGTTGACCAAGGGAAGCCAGGTTTTGGATTTCCATCAAGTTTTCAATACTGTTTCTCTCAGTATCCTTCTGGACAAAATGTCCGTTGTACAGCTAGATAAATACATGCTGTTTAGGGTGAAAAATTGGCTGATGCCAGGTGAGCAAGGTGGAGATAAATTAACTTGGCTACAACGCTAATGATGAGCTTTGCGCAGTGGCCAATTGCTGGCTGGCTTGAGGCGCGTGTCTCGGGGCGCCTTCTGCTCAAGAGCCATCAGGAGACCGTGTCTTTCATCCCTTCAGGTCTGCCCCTTTCCAACTTGGGATATTCTAGGATTCCAAGTGTGGCGCCCAGCATTTGGCCTTGAATGCAGCTGGATGCGGCCCGTCGATCCAGCCTGTCCGGATCCCTCTGCAGAGCCTTCCTGCCCTCAAGCGGATCAACCCTCCTGCCCAGCTTGGTGCCGCCCGCGAACGTACGGCGCCCGGACGCCCGGGACCCACCCAGCCCAGGCGCGTGTCACACTGGGACCCTTTGTGACATCACCTGATGACACCCCAGGGGTCCGCCTTATAAGAGTGCAGCCGTGGCTCGGACCCTCAGTGTCGGTGCACGGCAGTGACGGACAGGGCAGGAGCACAGGGCCTTCGAGGAGTCCCCGAGCACAGCCCACGTCCCGCAATGCCGCAACCGCCCGCCCACAGGAGCCGCCGTTTTATCCTGAAGGGCCGTGTTCGCAAGCCAAAGTCTCCTTCTGAATCCGATGAGGAGGGAGGCATGCCCCCCAAGAAGCCCAGGCTGGCCTGGCAGGAGACCTGGTCTTCTGAGGGCAGCAGCCGGCCAGCAGAGGACAGCTTGCTGGCAGAGGGCAGCAGCCCGGCCGCAGAAAGCAGCCCGGCCGCGGAAAGCAGCCCGGCCGCGGAAAGCAGCCCGGCAGCGGACAGCAAGGACGAGTCGCAGCTGCTGGATCCCAGTGAGTCAGGGTCACGGGGATGGGGTGGGGAGGGTTGGGGACAGCGAGACCCCTGCTTGACTCCAGGACTCCTTTCCTGGCTAACCCGGCGGGTGGGCCCGACGGTGCTGAGCTTCCTCCACAGCACCACAGAATCCCAGGACGCTTTGGGCTGGGGGGGACGTCAGCGATCACGACGCCTCCCCCCAGCCCAGGCTGCCCAAAGCCCACCCAGCCTGGCCGTGGGCAGCGCCAGGGAGGGGGCACCACAGCCTGCGCCAGGGCCTCACCACCCTGGGCGTGAAGGATAGAAATCCCTCCCTGACCGAAAGAAACCTGCCCTCTTTTAGGTTAAAGCCGTCACCCCTTGTCCTGTCGCTGCACTCCCTGATGAAGATCCCCCCCAGCTTTCCTGGAGGCCCCTTTGGGCACTGGGAGGCCGCAGCGAGGTCCCCCCGCAGCCTTCTCCAGGCTCCACAAGCCCAGCTCCCTCAGCCTCTCTTCCCAGCAGAGCTCCTGCAGCCTCTGGGCATCCTCGCGGCCTCCCCACGTCCTTCTGGGGCTGGGGCCCTTCCTCTCCTCACTCCTGCATTCAGCCCCTCTCTGCAGCACTCTTTGCTTTCCTCCTTTCCAGATAAGGCAAGGAAACTGTGCAAAGACACATCCGTGGAATTCATCGAGGCTTATGTCCGTGGCACAGAAAAGGTAACGGCAACCGCTTGCATCGCAGCCGTGCTCCTGGCGCTGCCACGGCTCTGCTGCGGGGCTGCTGGAGGGCTGCTGGCTGGGCAGAGCCGTGGCCTCCGGGCGTCCCACACAGCTCCAGACCCCTCAAGGCTTTGGTCCTGCTGGCCGTGGGTGTCCCCCTAACGCTCTGTTGCTGTCTTTGTGGCTGCCAGGACAAGGAGGCGCAGAAGATGCTGTTCCTCAGCAAAATCTGCGCTCTGTGCAGAACTGTTTCGGAGAAGGGCTTGACGCTGGACTTGCATGCCTTCTGCCGCAAAAATAAGCTGGTGGAGAACATCATGGTGAGAGGATGTGCGGCGGGTTGGGGAAGGGGCAAGACCCCCGGCACCAGCCCCCTGGGAGGCCGGGGCTGGGGCAGCGCTGGCTCTGCTGGTGCTGGGTGCCGGCGGCTGCAAGGTCTCATCCCGCTTGTGCTCTGCAGGCGCTGCTGGAAAAGGAGCCCATGGACAGCTTGCGCACAGAATTTCGGCAGAAGGCCATGGAGACCATCGCCGTCCTCAGGTGAGTGCCCAGCCCCTGGTTGGGCCAGCACATCCCCAGGGCAATGTCCTGGTGGCCCTGAAGCTGGCAGGGAGGCTGCCCGTCCCTCCCAGGGATGCCTGGCCAAGGGAGGTCCGTGTCCTCCTTCATAAGCCTCGAGGCACTGCGTCCAACAGGCTCCTCTCTCTCTCTCCCTCAGCAACACCGTGCCGAGAGCACTGCACGGCAAAAAGGAGAGTCTCCGGAACGCGTGCTACAGGAGCGTCTTCTTTCTGCCTCCGGAGTCGGATGTGCCAGAGAGAAAAAGAGCGCTCTACACCAAGGTATGTGCTGGGCGAGGTACCGGCACCCCCAGTCCTGCTGAGCTGCTGCCTTGCTTCCCCGTGCTGAGACAACTGGAGAGCAGTGCAGGGCCGGGGCCCAGATTTGCTTTCCCAGCCTCATCCCTTCTTCCCCTTCCCCTTCCCTGGCCTGATCCTGTGCTGCAGGAGGTCTGCACGCAGCAGCTTTTTAGCCCCAAAGCCACCCCTGGGCTCCAGAGGGGCTCAGAGCCAGCTCCTGGGGCTGAGAAGGGCCACAGAAATAATTCAGTGATCATCTGTCCTCCTTGCAGACTATGAATGCCATGGACCCCATGCTGGCGGCCTTCGTACGCAACTGTCCCACCGCCAGCATCAGTGCAGAGTTGCAGAATATCTTGGAGGTTTGGCATTTGCAAAGAATTTCCAAAGAATCCTCTCAGGTCACATTTGCAGACCCCTGTCAGCCCAGCAACTTCTCTCCTTGCAGGTGCTGCTGGACCTTGCTGGCTCCAAAAACTCATCTGTGTGTGAGAGAGCTGTGACGAGGATTGAGAGGCTGAGTGACTTCATCCTCTCACATTTTGTGGCCAAGGTAAGGAACAAGGAATTCCCGACCCTTTCGTGCATCCCAGAGCATCCTGCCACTCAGGGGTGCCTGCGAGGCAAGCCTGGGTGCATGTGAGGGCCTCAGCACCCTGAAGCAAGGCTCTTCGTCCCTCCTTTGCCCCTGCTCTTCCCTCCCCAGGCCCTGCTCTCTCAGGGGCCGGCTCTGCCTCCACTAAGCCCTTTGTCTCTCCTCCCTCCCTCCCCCAGATCTCAGACTACAATGAAAAACACAAGGACAGCCACAAAGATCTCAGAAAGCTCTACATCCCCATCCTGGGCCAGCTGCTGGGCCACCTCTTCATTGTCAGCAGTGGCAAAGATTCCATCAGTTGCACAGCTTTTGATGCTCTTTTTCGCTTCTACAAAATCATCTCAGATGGAAGAGGTAAGAGAAGGTGTGGTGGGCAGCGTCCGTCTGCACACAGACATCTGCTGGTATGTCTGCTTCTTTTCCCCGAGTATTGTGAAGGATTGTTCTTTTGCTTGGTGGAGGCTGTCCATGAAAGTCTGCCAGGGTCCCTGACCTCCTCTGCTCCTCACAGCAGCTTCCCGCAGGACTCTGGCTATCGTTTTCCACAGAAGCTAAAGGCTCACCTCATGTCCAGGAGCAGTTCTCTGCTGCTGTCCTTCTCAACCCTCCCCAGATCACCTACCACGCCGTTTCGCGGTATTCCCCAGTCTAAGCCATCAATCGATTGCCACTTCCCAAACCACATCTTCCCTGAGGAGTGAACAGCAGAGCCAGCCGTGCATCACCAGGGATGGTGACGCCCTCCAGAATTCTCCTTGACTGTTTGCTCCCTGCCGTCTTGCAAGCAGATGGCAGGGAGCTTCCTGCACATCCCGACCCCGAGCAGAAGGGGTCTGTGACACGCTGCTACCCCCACGGCACCCAGCGCCATTGCTTCTCCTCCTTCTGCATCATCCCTGAGGTCCCTCTTGCTCCCAGCAGCCGTCACCCTGTGCTTTACATCCCTGCCCACCACTCTCCTCACCTACTGAGGGGTCTGAGCCTCCCTCCTCAGCCATTCCTAGTGAAAGTGCTTTTCACCATTTGGCAAGCTTGTTGGCAAAGATGCTCTTCCCTACTGACTCTTCGGTGTTCCCCCTGTTTAGAATGCTCGCTGACAAAGGACATGGAAAATTACGCAGAGACACACAAGAGTTTGAAGGATGCGACATTTCCATTGATTGTAATGTCCTTTCCCTGTGAGATTGCCGAGGTAATGAGCTCTGGCCTTGCTGGGAATCTTGTCCGTAGCATCAGCAGGCAACTCGTGTGAGCAAAGGGGTCCAGAGCCGTGGGGCTGGCACGGCCTCCCTCGCCCTGGTGAGAGGGTTCCTCTTGTCCCGAAGCTGGGGCTATGCGAAGGCTGCTCCCCTGTGTCCCGGCAGCAGCTCCAGCCCTCCTGGCCACCAGCAAGCCCTGGTTACCTGCAGGGCCAGCACTCTGTCCCCGTACGCCCCATCCTCACTCCCTCCCCCTGAGGGCCCTCTCTCCGGAGCTGCCCTTGCTGCTCAGCTAAGCAGCACCCTTGGGACACTCAGTGCGGCATGTCCTACCTCCCCTCCTCCTTCCCACAGGCGTTTGGAGGATACCTCTTCCCTTCTGAGAGGCTGGACATCATCCTCACAGCCCTTGAAGCTTTACAAGACTCCAGCGTCCATGACAAGCAGGGCGCCTGCAGCGTGCTGGACACAGCCTTGGAGGACCCCAAGTACTGGCTGACAGATGTAAGTGGCCTGTGGCCATTGCCCTGCCCTTGAGCTCTTTCAGGCGTTGTTCCTCCATCCCTCCCTCCCTCCTTGCCTCCCTCGCACATCGAGGTCTCTTGGGCTCCAGAAGCCACGTGAAGGCAGCAGAGAGCAATGGAAGGGGACAAACTTTCAGTGGCAGCTGTGGAAATGGCTGCAGTCCGGTGGACACACCATTCCCACCTTGTCCCCCCAGGTGCCAGCGATCATGGAGCGCATCAGAAAAAACCTGGACAGCATCCACACGGCATCAGCGCGGCGCTGCCTGGACTCCCTGCTTCTCCAGCTGACCAACCTGATGTCCAGGGAAGAAGTCAAGAACCTGCTGCAGTTCTCCCCGCCAAGTGACAGGTCAGCAGCCTGTCACTCCATCAGCACAGCCCTCCATCCCACCAACGTGTTCCAGCCCCACTGGGCCAGCCAGGGCTGCAGCAGCCCAGCTGTCCAAGGCAGCCCAGAGCCCCCCTGCCCCCAGGGAACGCCAGCTCAGAGCCTTCCTGCTTGCCCAGGCTGGGCCCCCAGCGCTCCCCAAGTCACAGGGGCTGCAGGACAGCCTGGGTCCTACGGGGCTGGCCCGGGCCATGGCCCTGCGGCTGAGGCAGCCCCACTGACAGAGTATTCTGTGCTTGCAGCACTGCCCTGGGCATGTGGGAGGTGGTCCTGGCAATGCCACAGGCCTTGGAGAAGGTTTTAAACGCGCTGATGGAAGACTTGCCACTGCGCAACTGGTGCACGACGGTGACAGAAGACACCTGCATCCGTCGCTTGGCTGTGAGTTCCCAGATGAAACCTTGCTCCCAGCAGGGCTGCGCGTGGCCCTTCAGGCACACAGGCACAGCCCTGTCCCCATCTACCCCCAACCTGCCAGCTCCCCCAGGGCGTACGGACACATCGTCCCTGGGGCCGGCAGGGCCGGCAAGCCCCCGTAACCAGCCGCGCCTGGTGCCTTTGGTGCCAGCTCGCGCTGCTCCATCCCTGCCCAAAGGCGGGAGAAGAAGAGGCTGCAGGGAGCCCTGCAGGCCCTGCCAGGCTCCCCCTGCTCTTTCTTGCAGATGCTGGCCCAGAATCACGTTTCGGAAGAGGAGTTTGGTAACCCAGTGCACCTGCAGAGTTACCTGAAGCACCCAAGCCCAGCGATGCGCTTGATGGCTCTCAAAGGGCTCTCCACCGTGTCAGAGAGCCCTGAGAAGGTGAGCGGGCCATCGTCAAGCAAAGCCATGTTGGCAGCCTGGGGCTTTGCTCTTCTGCCCTCCCGTCCCTCCCCGTTGCTCTCCCCGCATCCCTGTAGTGCGCCCGCGGCCACTGCTTGCAGGAGGCGATTGCCATGCCAGCTGCCAGGAAGCAAGGCAGGAGGCTGGTGCTCAGGAACCAGAGCCCTTTGCCCAGGGTGGTCTCTCACGGCTTCACGGAAGGGAAACTGTGTCTTTCCTACAGGCAAGAAAAATTCAGGTCGTGCTGCCAGACATCCTGGAGGCCCTGCAGGACACCAACGCAGACGTCGTGCTGAAGGCCCTGCTTGTGCTGCGGAACGTGATGGCTGGTGTGGAGAGGAGAGAGGCCGGTCGCACGGCTCTGCAGCTGGCTGAGAAGCTCCTGCCACTCTTTGACCACGTAAGTGTGCTGCGGGAGCCCGAGCCCTCAGCTGGGCCCCCTGTAATGAGGGCTGCCCTTCAGCCCGGCCCTGTGGGCAGCACTCAGGCAGGGCCTCGCCAGTCTCCTCGTCAGCCCAGCCGCTGGGGAGCTCTGCTTGGACATGGCTGGTGCGGCCGGTGGCGAAAGTGGGGTGGCTGGCGGGCAGCCTGTGCTGGCAACCGACTGCGTTGCCTTTCACGGGCACCAGGCCTTGCAGCTGCCCCGGCAGGGCTGCTGAGCAGCTCCTCTGGGAAGGATCCAGCGCCGAAGCATCTCCCAGTTCTGCGATCTCCCTTCGCGTCAGCCACGCTAATGCCCCTGCTCCCCATGGGCGGGCAGCAGCTGTTGCTGAAATTCATCCTGTCCTCCTCCCTGCCAGGAGTCCAGCCAGGTGCGGGAGCACTCCATCTGCCTCTTCCAAGCCGTGACGGAGGCTGTGCTGCGGCAAAGGAAGAGGGCACTGAAGAGGACAGTGCACAGCAGCCTTCTCCCACTCTACTTTCGGATGAGAGACCAGAGTGAGAGCGTAGCAAAGGTACAGATCTCAGAGCTGACCAGTTACGTGGGCGAGGGTGTGCCGACACCACAGGGACGCTCTGGGGGATCCCTGGCCGGCAGCGTGAGCTGCCTCCGATGGTGGCTGTCCCGTGTCCTTGCCCTGGCCATGGAACCTCGTGCACGCTGTCCCCCACCACAGCCTCCCGTAACGCGCTGGGAAAGGCTCGCAGCCCTGCCAAGAGGAGGGGACAGAGGGTCTCCTTCCCAAGGCTGTGCTGCCATGTCCCAACCTCTGCTGCTCCACAGGCCTCTGGGGAAGCTCTCGTCGTCGCTGCAGAGTTTCTGCGACGCAAAGAACTCAAGCACTTGGCCCAGACAAAACAGACCTGGAGGATCGGGGAGTGCTTGGTAAGGACGACCCCACAGGCCCCAGCCCCAGCTGGGCAAACGTGCCCGGCCAGAGCCCGCTGCCTGCAGCCGCATCCTCGCTCCCTTCCTTCCAGCACAGAGCCCCAGGGGGCTCTTCTGCAGGCCCCTCTGCCCTCCCTGCCCCCAGGATGCTGGAGGAGACCCTGGGGAGGGTCTGCAAGCCCCGTGACCTTGTGTTCTCTCTCCAGCTGCAGCAGGACGGAGGCAGAGTAGAAGAATACCTGCAGCAGAGCCAGCCCTACCTGCAGGACTCGCAGACCGTCTTGCGACTTGAGGCCGTCAGGTTCATTGGTGAGCCCAGCCCCTGGGTCCCTCTTTGGGCAGCCTTTGGCAGCCCCAGGCACTGCCCTGGCAGCGAGGCGCAGCCCTGTTGCCCCCAGAGCCCCCCGACTGGGCCCTTGCTCCAGCCCCCCTCGGGCAATGACCTTGCTGGGGTGCAGGAGGGGGCACAGCCTGGCTGGCCAGGCCAGGGGCTGCGCTGCTGGGAGCGTGCTGGGGAGCGGGGCTCTGATGGGAACTCTGTGTCTAGGGCTTGCTGCGCGCTACTCCGGGGACCAGAGCGAGGAGAAGCAGAATGAAATCATCAGCGGTGAGTGAGGGCAGTGGTGTGTGTGCTAGGGCTGGGGGGACAGGGGCAGAGGCCCCCATGCCTTGCCCTGCTCCAGGGAAATGCTTCGGGGCGGAGGAGCAACGCAGGCATAGGAAGGAGGGAGAGGAGACGGGGGAGCCCGGCATGTCAGGGAATGCCCTCCCAGCCTGGAGTTGGGCAGTGCTGCTGAAAGGGTTGAGTGTCGAAAGGGAAGAGTCGAGTGGGGCTGGCATGGTCTGCAGGGGATGCCTGGGGATCTCTGCAAGGAGTGGGTTTTCATCTCTGCTCTTCTTTCTTTGGCAGTCCTCCGGTCTTCAGGGAAGGATGTGGAACCCATGGTCAGATGCCTGGCAGCTCAGACCATCATGATCCTGGCGTCAAGGCGTAACAGAACGTCAGGACGGAGATTTCGACAGCTGTGGTGCTGCTAGCCACGCAGCACTCCTCAAAACATCAATATATATCTTAATAGAACCGGGTTCTTGTCTCATTATTCCAGCAGCTCCTTCCAAGTGACTCGGTGCCGTGACGCTGAGCTAACTTGGAGGCTACCAAGGACGTCTTTTCCCTGGGCCCGGTGACTGCTTGGTGCCTACTCAATGAAAGAGTCACAGAACCGCTGCGGTTGGAAAAGGCCCTTCAGCTCAAGTCCAACCGTCAGCTAACACTACCCTCAAAAGCACGGCCCTTAGCACCAAGTCCATGTATTTCTTTAATAGCCCCCGGTCTGGGGACTCCACCAGTGCCCTGGGCAGCCATTTCCACCCGTTCCATGAATAAATTCTTCCTGACATCCCATCTAAACATCCCCTGGCACAACTCGAGGCCCTTTCGTCATGTCCAGGTCTCGGGCTGCATTGTGTGGCTGCGTGTTCTGTCATGGTCTGAGGGCAGCGGTGAGTACACCTGTGGGAGGTGCGCCCAGGTAGAAGAACTGCTCAGCTTCCTGACAGAGCTTCGGGAGGAGGTGGGCAGGATGAGGAGCACCAGGGAGTTGGAGAAGGTTGAACTGCACTCTGCCATCCCTGGGACAGATGCGTCAGGCAGACACAGCAGAGGAAATGGAGGATCCCCTACCCTCTGGCCATCAGGCAGAAGGAGTGGATCTCAGCGACGGGGGGATGGAAGTCCAGATCTGCTCGGGGCAGCAGGCGAGCGTCTCCTTGCCTAGCTCACCTTCCCAGGTGCCCTGATACAACAGGCTCTGGAACTAACGGACACACAAATGATGATGTGCGTGAAGGTCCATCCAGGTTGGAGGGGTTGCCTAGGGCAAGTCAGCCTTCCCCCAGTATCACAACCACCTCCATCAAGAAAAACAGAAGGGTTACTGTCATAGGCAACTCCCTTCTGAGGAGAACAGAGGGCCGCATATGCCGACCTGACCCAACCCATTGGGAAGTCTGTTGCCTCCCAGCAGAACAGGGTAAAAGATGTTTCTAGAAAGCTCACTCACCCAGTAAGGCCCTCTGAGCATCATCCATTACTGTTCTGTCCCAACGGCAGCTTCAAAGTGGCAAAGAGAAGTCCGAGGGCAATCAAGGGGGACTTCAGGGCCTTGGGACAATGGGTGAAAGGATCAGGGGCACACGTAGCTTAGGAAAAAAAAGCAGGTTTATGATCTTTGGAAATGAGGTTGGGTCACTGAGAATGATTATAAGGATGTTGTAAGGATGTGCAGGGACAAAATTAGAAAGGCCAAAGCTCATCTGGAACTCAATCTGGCTACTGCTGTTAAAGATAACAGAAAATGCTTTTATAAATACATTAACGTGAAAAGGAGGACTAAGGAGAATCTCCATCCTTTACTGTATGCGAGGGGAAACTTAGTGACGAGATATGAGGAAAAGGCTGAGGTGCTTAATGCCTTCTTCACCTCAGTCTTTAACAGCAAGACCAGTTGTTCTCTGGATACCCAGTACCCTGAGCTGTTGGAAGGGGATGGGGAGCAGGATGTGGCCCTCACAATCCATGAGGAAATGTTTGGCGACCTGCTACAGCACTTGGATGTACGCAAGTCGATGGGCCTGGATGGGATCCACCCGAGGGTACAGAGAGAACTGGCGGAAGAACTGGCCAAGCCGCTTTCCATCATTTATTGGCAGTCCTGGCTATCGGGGGAGGTCCCAGTCAACTGGCAGCTAGCAAACGTGATGCCCGTCTACAAGAAGGGCTGGAGGGTAGACCCAGGAAACTATAGGCCTGTTAGTTTGACCTCAATGCCAGGGAAGCTCATGGAGCTTCTTAGCAGGCTATCAACCAAAACTCCCAGGTCCTTCTCTGCCAGGCAGCTTTCTACCCACTCATTTCCCCTCCAGATTCCTCTCCAGGATGCCGTTTGCCATCAGACCCACTGGGACACTCCCAGGCTGATGTCCAGCCTAAGCTTCCCCCGCCTCAGCTTAACACCATTCCCGCGGGTCCTATCACTGCTGTTTACGCTGAATAGGTCACCTGCCTCTCCACTCCCCTTCGCGAGGAAGTTGTAGAACGCGACGAGGATTAGTCGGCCCTCTGAGAACCCTGGGATGAATCCCCTCAGGCCCCATAGACTCATATGCATCCAGGGTGGGCTTGGCTGGGAGGTTTTTGTTACTGCAGTCACGGCCCTCCAACTCTGGGCCCCTTGGGTCCCAGAGCCCATCACTGCTCTTGAAGACAGAGGCGACAAAGGCATTAAATGTCTCTGCTTCACCTGTGTCCCTGCTTGTGAGGTGACCAGCCTCATCAAGTAACGGACCGATGTTTCCTCTAGTCCTCCTTTTGCTGTTAACATATTCAATACATATATAGAGAGAGATGGATATATGTCTGTGTTGTCGCCCACAGTACTAGCCAGCTTCACCTCTGAGCTTTGGCCGCACGAATTTTCTCCCGACAGAGGCGAACAGCACCTCTGTAGCCCTGCCACGTCACCCGACCTCGCTTCCAGTGGCCACACGCTTTCTTTTTCCCCTTAAGCTCTAGAAGAAGATCCCTGCTCAGCCAAGCTGGCCTTCTGCCCCGCCTGCTTGACTTCCGACATTTTGGAATCGCCTGCTCCTGTGCTCTTAGGAGGTGGCGCTTAAAAAGATGGACCCCGATACCTTCCCAAGCAGCTTCTCAGGGGACCTTCCCAACTAGTTCCCTCAGCAGCCTGAAGTCTGCCCTCCCCGTGTCCAGAGTTCACAGAACTGGAGGGGTTGGAAGGGACCTCAAGAGACCATCGGGTCCAACCCCCCTGCCAAAAGCAGGTTTTGTGGCAGTTTTCCTCCTGTCACCAAAGATTTTAAACTCAACTGCTTCCTGATTGCCATGGCCAAGATGGCCGCCGATCACCACTTCCCATGGGGCTGTGGCCTCTCAGATTATTTTTGCCTATGTTGTCCTGGTTCCAGTTAGGACACAGTTAATTTTCCTCACAGTAGCTGGTAGGGTGCTATGTTTTGGATTAGGCTGAGAAGAGCGCTGGTAACATGCTGATGTTGTGATTGTCGCAGAGCAGTGTTTACACCAGGCCAAGGCCTTTTCGGCTTCTCGCTCTGTCCTGCCAGCGAGCAGGCTGGGGGTGCAGCAGGAGCTGGGAGGGGACAGAGCCAGGACAGCTGACCCAAACCGGCCAAAGGGGTATTCCATACCATCTGGCGTCATGCTAAACAATATATGGGGGTGGCTGGCCGGGGTGGGGGGCCGGCTGCTCGGGGATAGGCTGGGCATCGGTCAGCGGGTGGTGGGCAATTGCGTTGTGCATCACTTGTTTCGTACACATTATTATTATTAATACTCTTATCATTATCACTATTATTATATTATTATTATTATTATTATTATATTCCTGTCTTAATAAACTGTCTTTATCTCAACTCACAGGCTTCACTTTCCCGTTTCTCTCCCCTATCCCAGAGAGGGAGGGGGGAAGGTGGGCGAACGGCTGTGTGGTGTTTAGCTGCCGGCCGGGTTAAACCACAGCACAGTGTTCTTCTTTTGGCATCACACTGCCCACCACATCCCACAGACCCCAGGAAAAGCCCCGAAGCAGACATGGGTGTGCAGGATCTCCCCTCCAGTAGCTGGTATCAGGCCTTGGCCCTCCTGCTTCATCAAAATATTTCTCATCACAGTGCCTTTGACTATCTGTAATCATGGCCTCCAATTATCTGCTCTAACAAGTTCTTGGGGAGACTCTCTTAGTAACGGCCCTCAGCGGGGCCCGTTAACACTCCAAGTCACTTCAGCTTTTTCTTCTGACTTTACTTTCTCAATCGCTTGCATCATTCTCCTCTCGGTACCTGAGCTTCATAAATTCAGCACCAAAATACACCGTGGAACTCATTAAAATGAAGAAACTCCTAACGCTTCTTACATAGTTTTGTTCAAGACTTGTACAGCTAATTGGAGAGCTTTCATGGTGTAGTTAAGGAGGAAGATTTCAAAGAGCACCTAATAAAATTTTTTTCTCATCTTAAAGGGTGCGTTTAGTTTAATTTCGGTTTGGAGCACTTCAGTTCACTAATTGATATTGATCCAGGGTGTCTCCTTTGGGGAACTGCATAGATAGGAAAAGCAGACTCTTGAGATCTGACACTGCATGGACAACCTTGCTCCTCCCCACCCCAGCCCTGACATTTCTCCCATTGTCTACTTGGTGCTTGCACCACTTTTCCTTACACCACACTTCTGCACCAAAGTCTGCAGCTGGATGTTACAGCTCCTTTGCACCAGCTCCCACCTGCTTTCCTTAGACACCTGGCTGCACTCAGGTGCAGAAGGGTTTTTCCTATTTCCAGCCAAAGAACGTGAAAACACGCTGCAATTATCCAGAAAACAAAGCAAGCTCATCGTGTATGCCTCCTGTGACGTTTACCTTCACAAAAGAATGACTGTAGAAGTATTTTATACTGATAGACAGGAAATTAAAAATGATAGTGTTATTATTAATCCATATCATATGAACTCAATGAGAAATGATGAGGATCTTGGTAAGGAAACAATTAGACAGACTGCTGATAGATGGACAAGCTGGGCTGCTTCTACCTGAAGCTCAAAGCAGCAACTGGGTCTGTGAGAGCAGTCTAATGATCAAAGAGTAAGGGGAGGGCAAACCAGGAGAACCAAGGGAAGTGCATAGGTCCAGACAGGCGGCTGGAAAGGGGACATTCAGCAGGGTCTGTGTAATCAAAACTTGTGGATGTGCCTGGAAGGTGAGGGAGCACACCATGCTAGACAAAGCGATGACAATGCAAGTACAGGTGAACTTCAGGATTTCTTCTCCAGCGATGAATATACATCCTGAAAATTCACATTTCTTCATGATAGAAATTACACACAAAGCGTGTAATGTTTTATAAAAAGGATTGAATCATTTGAGGTGACGAGTAGTTGCTCTTTTACCCAAGTACTAAAGAAATTACTGGGTATTCAGGCAGAGCTCTGCTGTCAAGACAGTAAGCAAGCAGGACATGCGAGAGACCAGAGCCCTTTGGAGGATGCAGATGGAGCCAGGTGGAGATACCAGAGCATGTCCACTGCCAGCAGTGGTCTTTGTCCCAATAACGCCAGCCCAGCCCAACACATGAGACCCCTTCAAAGACAACACCCTTGTTCAGTGGGTTCTTGGGATTCACCTAAAGTTGAAATGGCCACTGGAAGACCCAATATACTCTCCCTTATTCCTAGTTAGCAGCTGAACAGCCATTTACCATCAGGGGTCATCTGTGGCAATCTCAGGCTGAAAGACTCAAGAGCAGGACACTTCAAAGGGCTGAGGCAGAACCCATCAGCTTACCCCAGTTTGTGAATCATCCCCTTCCAACAGGGATATGAAAGTAAATAGTGTGAAATGACCCGTCAGGTCAATGCACAGAGTACGGGACAGTCCTACATACTGTGCTGTAGTGGTAGAAGGCAAAAAGCATTGCATTGTGCCTCTGTGATTCAGATAATCACAGGTTATCTGAAAAATCACGTTGGACGATTTCCTGTACTTATTTTTCTTTATTATTATTTCCCAGGTATTTCTCCTTCTTCTTCTTGTTCTTCTTCTTCTTCTTCTACTACTTCTTCTTCTTCTCCTTCTTCTCCTTCTTCTCCTTCTTCTTCTCCTTCTCCTTTCTACTAATTATTCTTTTTTTTCCCCTCATTATTTCATTTTCCTTTAGAACGAGGCTTCCAGTATAGATAACGAAAATAAAGAAAGCATCAGAACTTCACTGGTCTCAGCTGCCATCTCTTCCCATCTCCTCTGGAGCTGGGGGAGCAGCCCCAGCATGCAGGAGGGGCTCGGGTCCAAGAGCCCAGCTGCCACATGGAGGAGCAGCCCCGGTGGCCCTCGGGGCTCCACCTCACTGCCCGCTGGGCTCTGCCTCTCTGCTGCCTTTGGGTCGGGGCTGCTGCTTCCCTGGAGCCGTGGCCATGGCCAGCAGCAGGACGTGGCCTTTTCACTGCTGCTCTCTTTCGGCTTCCACATTGTGATTCTTGTCCCTGGATAAGCCCTCAGATCTCATGTATGTTGGTGACACTCCTGTTGTCTCTACAGTGACATCCCTGTGGCTGCAGGCAGCAGCAGGCAATGTGCAGCCCCGGGTCACAGCTGGCCTCCCTGCTAGCAGCACAGTAACAAAAGGGGCTGCTCAGGGCAAACCCAGAAGCCTGGAAGCCTCTTCCAAATGTGGCCTGGAGCTATTAAAGAAATGTGTGGACTTGGTGCTAAGGGCCGTGCTTTTGTGGTGGGCCTGGTAGTGTTAGCTGACGGCTGGACTTGAGCTGAAGGGCCTTTTCCAACCGCAGCGGTTCTGTGACTCTTTCATTGAGTAGGCACCAAGCAGGCACTGGGCCCAGGGAAAAGACGTCCTTGGTAGCCTCCAAGTTAGCTCAGCGTCACGGCACCGAGTCACTTGGAAGGAGCTGCTGGAATAATGAGACAAGAACCCGGTTCTATTAAGATATATATTGATGTATTGAGGAGTGCTGCGTGGCTAGCAGCACCACAGCTGTCGAAATCTCCGTCCTGACGTTCTGTTACGCCTTGACGCCAGGATCATGATGGTCTGAGCTGCCAGGCATCTGACCATGGGTTCCACATCCTTCCCTGAAGACCGGAGGACTGCCAAAGAAAGAAGAGCAGAGATGAAAACCCACTCCTTGCAGAGATCCCCAGGCATCCCCTGCAGACCATGCCAGCCCCACTCGACTCTTCCCTTTCGACACTCAACCCTTTCAGCAGCACTGCCCAACTCCAGGCTGGGAGGGCATTCCCTGACATGCCGGGCTCCCCCGTCTCCTCTCCCTCCTTCCTATGCCTGCGTTGCTCCTCCGCCCCGAAGCATTTCCCTGGAGCAGGGCAAGGCATGGGGGCCTCTGCCCCTGTCCCCCCAGCCCTAGCACACACACCACTGCCCTCACTCACCGCTGATGATTTCATTCTGCTTCTCCTCGCTCTGGTCCCCGGAGTAGCGCGCAGCAAGCCCTAGACACAGAGTTCCCATCAGAGCCCCGCTCCCCAGCACGCTCCCAGCAGCGCAGCCCCTGGCCTGGCCAGCCAGGCTGTGCCCCCTCCTGCACCCCAGCAAGGTCATTGCCCGAGGGGGGCTGGAGCAAGGGCCCAGTCGGGGGGCTCTGGGGGCATCAGAGGCAGTGCCTGGGGCTGCCAAAGGCTGCCCAAAGAGGGACCCAGGGGCTGGGCTCACCAATGAACCTGACGGCCTCAAGTCGCAAGACGGTCTGCGAGTCCTGCAGGTAGGGCTGGCTCTGCTGCAGGTATTCTTCTACTCTGCCTCCGTCCTGCTGCAGCTGGAGAGAGAACACAAGGTCACGGGGCTTGCAGACCCTCCCCAGGGTCTCCTCCAGCATCCTGGGGGCAGGGAGGGCAGAGGGGCCTGCAGAAGAGCCCCCTGGGGCTCTGTGCTGGAAGGAAGGGAGCGAGGATGCGGCTGCAGGCAGCGGGCTCTGGCCGGGCACGTTTGCCCAGCTGGGGCTGGGGCCTGTGGGGTCGTCCTTACCAAGCACTCCCCGATCCTGCAGGTCTGTTTTGTCTGGGCCAAGTGCTTGAGTTCTTTGCGTCGCAGAAACTCTGCAGCGACGACGAGAGCTTCCCCAGAGGCCTGTGGAGCAGCAGAGGTTGGGACATGGCAGCACAGCCTTGGGAAGGAGACCCTCTGTCCCCTCCTCTTGGCAGGGCTGCGAGCCTTTCCCAGCGCGTTCCGGGAGGCTGTGGTGGGGGACGGCGTGCACGAGGTTCCATGGCCAGGGCAAGGACACGGGACAGCCACCATCGGAGGCAGCTCACGCTGCCGGCCAGGGATCCCCCAGAGCGTCCCTGTGGTGTCGGCACACCCTCGCCCACGTAACTGGTCAGCTCTGAGATCTGTACCTTTGCTACGCTCTCACTCTGGTCTCTCATCCGAAAGTAGAGTGGGAGAAGGCTGCTGTGCACTGTCCTCTTCAGTGCCCTCTTCCTTTGCCGCAGCACAGCCTCCGTCACGGCTTGGAAGAGGCAGATGGAGTGCTCCCGCACCTGGCTGGACTCCTGGCAGGGAGGAGGACAGGATGAATTTCAGCAACAGCTGCTGCCCGCCCATGGGGAGCAGGGGCATTAGCGTGGCTGACGCGAAGGGAGATCGCAGAACTGGGAGATGCTTCGGCGCTGGATCCTTCCCAGAGGAGCTGCTCAGCAGCCCTGCCGGGGCAGCTGCAAGGCCTGGTGCCCGTGAAAGGCAACGCAGTCGGTTGCCAGCACAGGCTGCCCGCCAGCCACCCCACTTTCGCCACCGGCCGCACCAGCCATGTCCAAGCAGAGCTCCCCAGCGGCTGGGCTGACGAGGAGACTGGCGAGGCCCTGCCTGAGTGCTGCCCACAGGGCCGGGCTGAAGGGCAGCCCTCATTACAGGGGGCCCAGCTGAGGGCTCGGGCTCCCGCAGCACACTTACGTGGTCAAAGAGTGGCAGGAGCTTCTCAGCCAGCTGCAGAGCCGTGCGACCGGCCTCTCTCCTCTCCACACGAGCCATCACGTTCCGCAGCACAAGCAGGGCCTTCAGCACGACGTCTGCGTTGGTGTCCTGCAGGGCCTCCAGGATGTCTGGCAGCACGACCTGAATTTTTCTTGCCTGTAGGAAAGACACAGTTTCCCTTCCGTGAAGCCGTGAGAGACCACCCTGGGCAAAGGGCTCTGGTTCCTGAGCACCAGCCTCCTGCCTTGCTTCCTGGCAGCTGGCATGGCAATCGCCTCCTGCAAGCAGTGGCCGCGGGCGCACTACAGGGATGCGGGGAGAGCAACGGGGAGGGACGGGAGGGCAGAAGAGCAAAGCCCCAGGCTGCCAACATGGCTTTGCTTGACGATGGCCCGCTCACCTTCTCAGGGCTCTCTGACACGGTGGAGAGCCCTTTGAGAGCCATCAAGCGCATCTCTGGGCTTGGGTGCTTCAGGTAACTCTGCAGGTGCACTGGGTTACCAAACTCCTCTTCCGAAACGTGATTCTGGGCCAGCATCTGCAAGAACGAGCAGGGGGAGCCTGGCAGGGCCTGCAGGGCTCCCTGCAGCCTCTTCTTCTCCCGCCTTTGGGCAGGGATGGAGCAGCGCGAGCTGGCACCAAAGGCACCAGGCGCGGCTGGTTACGGGGGCTTGCCGGCCCTGCCGGCCCCAGGGACGATGTGTCCGTACGCCCTGGGGGAGCTGGCAGGTTGGGGGTAGATGGGGACAGGGCTGTGCCTGTGTGCCTGAAGGGCCACGCGCAGCCCTGCTGGGAGCAAGGTTTCATCTGGGAACTCACAGCCAAGCGACGGATGCAGGTGTCTTCTGTGACCGCGGTGCACCAGTTGCGCAGTGGCAAGTCTTCCATCAGCGCGTTTAAAACCTTCTCCAAGGCCTGCGGCATTGCCAGGACCACCTCCCACATGCCCAGGGCAGTGCTGCAAGCACAGAATACTCTGTCAGTGGGGCTGCCTCAGCCGCAGGGCCACGGCCCGGGCCAGCCCCGTAGGACCCAGGCTGTCCTGCAGCCCCTGTGACTTGGGGAGCGCTGGGGGCCCAGCCTGGGCAAGCAGGAAGGCTCTGAGCTGGCGTTCCCTGGGGGCAGGGGGGCTCTGGGCTGCCTTGGACAGCTGGGCTGCTGCAGCCCTGGCTGGCCCAGTGGGGCTGGAACACGGTGGTGGGATGGAGGGCTGTGCTCCTTGGGGATGCCCTGCCGTTTGCCATGGCTCTGGCAAGCAGAGAGTCTCCAGGTGCATCTCCCGACGTGGAACAAGCCCTCAAGGATGTTAAGGCCAGGACCTGTCACTTGGCGGAGAGAACTGCAGCAGGTTCTTGACTTCTTCCCTGGACATCAGGTTGGTCAGCTGGAGAAGCAGGGAGTCCAGGCAGCGCCGCGCTGATGCCGTGTGGATGCTGTCCAGGTTTTTTCTGATGCGCTCCATGATCGTTGGCACCTGGGGGGACAAGGTGGGAATGGTGTGTCCACCGGACTGCAGCCATTTCCACAGCTGCCACTGAAAGTTTGTCCCCTTCCATTGCTCTCTGCTGCCTTCACGTGGCTTCTGGAGCCCAAGAGACCTCGATGTGCGAGGGAGGCAAGGAGGGAGGGAGGGATGGAGGAACAACGCCTGAAAGAGCTCAAGGGCAGGGCAATGGCCACAGGCCACTTACATCTGTCAGCCAGTACTTGGGGTCCTCCAAGGCTGTGTCCAGCACGCTGCAGGCGCCCTGCTTGTCATGGACGCTGGAGTCTTGTAAAGCTTCAAGGGCTGTGAGGATGATGTCCAGCCTCTCAGAAGGGAAGAGGTATCCTCCAAACGCCTGTGGGAAGGAGGAGGGGAGGGAGGACATGCCGCACTGAGTGTCCCAAGGGTGCTGCTTAGCTGAGCAGCAAGGGCAGCTCCGGAGAGAGGGCCCTCAGGGGGAGGGAGTGAGGATGGGGCGTACGGGGACAGAGTGCTGGCCCTGCAGGTAACCAGGGCTTGCTGGTGGCCAGGAGGGCTGGAGCTGCTGCCGGGACACAGGGGAGCAGCCTTCGCATAGCCCCAGCTTCGGGACAAGAGGAACCCTCTCACCAGGGCGAGGGAGGCCGTGCCAGCCCCAGCGGTTCTGGACCCCTTTGCTCACACGAGTTGCCTGCTGATGCTACGGACAAGATTCCCAGCAAGGCCAGAGCTCATTACCTCGGCAATCTCACAGGGAAAGGACATTACAATCAATGGAAATGTCGCATCCTTCAAACTCTTGTGTGTCTCTGCGTAATTTTCCATGTCCTTTGTCAGCGAGCATTCTAAACAGGGGGAACACCGAAGAGTCAGTAGGGAAGAGCATCTTTGCCAACAAGCTTGCCAAATGGTGAAAAGCACTTTCACTAGGAATGGCTGAGGAGGGAGGCTCAGACCCCTCAGTAGGTGAGGAGAGTGGTGGGCGGGGATGTAAAGCACAGGGTGACGGCTGCTGGGAGCAAGAGGGACCTCAGGGATGATGCAGAAGGAGGAGAAGCAATGGCGCTGGGTGCCGTGGGGGTAGCAGCGTGTCACAGACCCCTTCTGCTCGGGGTCGGGATGTGCAGGAAGCTCCCTGCCATCTGCTTGCAAGACGGCAGGGAGCAAACAGTCAAGGAGAATTCTGGAGGGCGTCACCATCCCTGGTGATGCACGGCTGGCTCTGCTGTTCACTCCTCAGGGAAGATGTGGTTTGGGAAGTGGCAACCGATTGATGGCTTAGACTGGGGAATACCGCGAAACGGCGTGGTAGGTGAGCTGGGGAGGGTTGAGAAGGACAGCAGCAGAGAACTGCTCCTGGACATGAGGTGAGCGTTTAGCTTCTGTGGAAAACGATAGCCAGAGTCCTGCGGGAAGCTGCTGTGAGGAGCAGAGGAGGTCAGGGACCCTGGCAGACTTTCATGGACAGCCTCCACCAAGCAAAAGAACAATCCTTCACAATACTCGGGGAAAAGAAGCAGACATACCAGCAGATGTCTGTGTGCAGACGGACGCTGCCCACCACACCTTCTCTTACCTCTTCCATCTGAGATGATTTTGTAGAAGCGAAAAAGAGCATCAAAAGCTGTGCAACTGACGGAATCTGTGCCACAGCTGACAATGAAGAGGTAGCCCAGCAGCTGGCCCAGGATGGGGATGTAGAGCTCTCTGAGATCTTTGTGGCTGTCCTTGTGTTTTTCATTGTAGTCTGAGATCTGGGGGAGGGAGGGAGGAGAGACAAAGGGCTTAGTGGAGGCAGAGCCGGCCCCTGAGAGAGCAGGGTCTGGGGAGGGAAGAGCAGGGGCAAAGGAGGGACGAAGAGCCTTGCTTCAGGGTGCTGAGGCCCTCACATGCACCCAGGCTTGCCTCGCAGGCACCCCTGAGTGGCAGGATGCTCTGGGATGCACGAAAGGGTCGGGAATTCCTTGTTCCTTACCTTGGCCACAAAATGTGAGAGGATGAAGTCACTCAGCCTCTCAATCCTCCTCACAGCTCTCTCACGCACAGTTGAGTTTTTGGAGCCAGCAAGGTCCAGCAGCACCTGCAAGGAGAGAAGTTGCTGGGCTGACAGGGGTCTGCAAATGTGACCTGAGAGGATTCTTTGGAAATTCTTTGCAAATGCCAAACCTCCAAGATATTCTGCAACTCTGCGCTGATGCTGGCGGTGGGACAGTTGCGTACGAAGGCCGCCAGCATGGGGTCCATGGCATTCATAGTCTGCAAGGAGGACAGATGATCACTGAATTATTTCTGTGGCCCTTCTCAGCCCCAGGAGCTGGCTCTGAGCCCCTCTGGAGCCCAGGGGTGGCTTTGGGGCTAAAAAGCTGCTGTGTGCAGACCTCCTGCAGCACAGGATCAGGCCAGGGAAGGGGAAGGGGAAGAAGGGATGAGGCTGGGAAAGCAAATCTGGGCCCCGGCCCTGCACTGCTCTCCAGTTGTCTCAGCACGGGGAAGCAAGGCAGCAGCTCAGCAGGACTGGGGGTGCCGGTACCTCGCCCAGCACATACCTTGGTGTAGAGCGCTCTTTCTGTCTCTGGCACATCCGACTCCGGAGGCAGAAAGAAGACGCTCCTGTAGCACGCGTTCCGGAGACTCTCCTTTTTGCCGTGCAGTGCTCTCGGCACGGTGTTGCTGAGGGAGAGAGAGAGAGGAGCCTGTTGGACGCAGTGCCTCGAGGCTTATGAAGGAGGACACGGACCTCCCTTGGCCAGGCATCCCTGGGAGGGACGGGCAGCCTCCCTGCCAGCTTCAGGGCCACCAGGACATTGCCCTGGGGATGTGCTGGCCCAACCAGGGGCTGGGCACTCACCTGAGGACGGCGATGGTCTCCATGGCCTTCTGCCGAAATTCTGTGCGCAAGCTGTCCATGGGCTCCTTTTCCAGCAGCGCCTGCAGAGCACAAGCGGGATGAGACCTTGCAGCCGCCGGCACCCAGCACCAGCAGAGCCAGCGCTGCCCCAGCCCCGGCCTCCCAGGGGGCTGGTGCCGGGGGTCTTGCCCCTTCCCCAACCCGCCGCACATCCTCTCACCATGATGTTCTCCACCAGCTTATTTTTGCGGCAGAAGGCATGCAAGTCCAGCGTCAAGCCCTTCTCCGAAACAGTTCTGCACAGAGCGCAGATTTTGCTGAGGAACAGCATCTTCTGCGCCTCCTTGTCCTGGCAGCCACAAAGACACCAACAGAGCGTTAGGGGGACACCCACGGCCAGCAGGACCAAAGCCTTGAGGGGTCTGGAGCTGTGTGGGACGCCCGGAGGCCACGGCTCTGCCCAGCCAGCAGCCCTCCAGCAGCCCCGCAGCAGAGCCGTGGCAGCGCCAGGAGCACGGCTGCGATGCAAGCGGTTGCCGTTACCTTTTCTGTGCCGCGGACATAAGCCTCGATGAATTCCACGGATGTGTCTTTGCACAGTTTCCTTGCCTGATCTGGAAAGGAGGAAAGCAAAGAGTGCTGCAGAGAGGGGCTGAATGCAGGAGTGAGGAGAGGAAGGGCCCCAGCCCCAGAAGGACGTGGGGAGGCCGCGAGGATGCCCAGAGGCTGCAGGAGCTCTGCTGGGAAGAGAGGCTGAGGGAGCTGGGCTTGTGGAGCCTGGAGAAGGCTGCGGGGGGACCTTGCTGGGGCCTCCCAGTGCCCAAAGGGGCCTCCAGGAAAGCTGGGGGGGATCTTCATCAGGGAGTGCAGCGACAGGACAAGGGGTGACGGCTTTAACCTAAAAGAGGGCAGGTTTCTTTCGGTCAGGGAGGGATTTCTATCCTTCACGCCCAGGGTGGTGAGGCCCTGGCGCAGGCTGCGGTGCCCCCTCCCTGGCGCTGCCCACGGCCAGGTTGGGTGGGCTTTGGGCAGCCTGGGCTGGGGGGAGGCGTCGTGATCGCTGACGTCCCCCCCAGCCCAAAGCGTCCTGGGATTCTGTGGTGCTGTGGAGGAAGCTCAGCACCGTCGGGCCCACCCGCCGGGTTAGCCAGGAAAGGAGTCCTGGAGTCAAGCAGGGGTCTCGCTGTCCCCAACCCTCCCCACCCCATCCCCGTGACCCTGACTCACTGGGATCCAGCAGCTGCGACTCGTCCTTGCTGTCCGCTGCCGGGCTGCTTTCCGCGGCCGGGCTGCTTTCCGCGGCCGGGCTGTTTTCTGCTGCCGGGCTGCTTTCCGCGGCCGGGCTGCTTTCTGCGGCCGGGCTGCTGCCCTCTGCCAGCAAGCTGTCCTCTGCTGGCCGGCTGCTGCCCTCAGAAGACCAGGTCTCCTGCCAGGCCAGCCTGGGCTTCTTGGGGGGCATGCCTCCCTCCTCATCGGATTCAGAAGGAGACTTTGGCTTGCGAACACGGCCCTTCAGGATAAAACGGCGGCTCCTGTGGGCGGGCGGTTGCGGCATTGCGGGACGTGGGCTGTGCTCGGGGACTCCTCGAAGGCCCTGTGCTCCTGCCCTGTCCGTCACTGCCGTGCACCGACACTGAGGGTCCGAGCCACGGCTGCACTCTTATAAGGCGGACCCCTGGGGTGTCATCAGGTGATGTCACAAAGGGTCCCAGTGTGACACGCGCCTGGGCTGGGTGGGTCCCGGGCGCCCGGGCGCCGTACGTTCGCGGGCGGCACCAAGCTGGGCAGGAGGGTTGATCCGCTTGAGGGCAGGAAGGCTCTGCAGAGGGATCCGGACAGGCTGGATCGACGGGCCGCATCCAGCTGCGTGGCATTCAAGGCCAAATGCTGGGCGCCACACTTGGAATCCTAGAATATCCCGAGTTGGAAAGGGGCAGACCTGAAGGGATGAAAGACACGGTCTCCTGATGGCTCTTGAGCAGAAGGCGCCCCGAGACACGCGCCTCAAGCCAGCCAGCAATTGGCCACTGCGCAAAGCTCATCATTAGCGTTGTAGCCAAGTTAATTTATCTCCACCTTGCTCACCTGGCATCAGCCAATTTTTCACCCTAAACAGCATGTATTTATCTAGCTGTACAACGGACATTTTGTCCAGAAGGATACTGAGAGAAACAGTATTGAAAACTTGATGGAAATCCAAAACCTGGCTTCCCTTGGTCAACTAGATGGGTGACGTTGTCATAAAAGGAAATTAAGTTTGTTAAACAGGACTTTCCCCTCATGAACCTTGGTGGGCTGTGACCAATGACTGCGTTGTCTTTCAGGTGTTTTTCAGTAACGCCCAGGACAGTTTTCTCCATATTTTCACTAGGCTCTGAAGAGAGACTGGCAGGTCCGTAATTATCAGGCTCTTCTTTCTTGCCCTTCTTGAAAGCTGTCACAACGATTGCCAGCCTAGTGTCAACTTGGACCTCTCTGGGCTCCCAAGACCATTGAAAAATAATTGAGAGAGGTCTCACAAGGACATTATCATAGAATCATAGAATCGTAGAATATCCCGAGTTGGAAGGGACCCATAAGGACCATCTAGTCCAACTCTTGGCACCGCACAGGTCTGCCCAAAGTTTAGACCGTGTGACTAAGTGCACAGTCCAATCGCTTCTTAAATTCAGACAGGGTTGGTGCAGTGACTACGTCCCTGGGGAGCCTGTTCCACCATGCGACCACCCTCTCGGTGAAGAACCTCTTCCTGATGTCCAGCCTAAGCTTCCCCCGCCTCAGCTTAACACCATTCCCGCGGGTCCTATCACTGCTGTTTACGCTGAATAGGTCACCTGCCTCTCCACTCCCCTTCGCGAGGAAGTTGTAGAACGCGACGAGGATTAGTCGGCCCTCTGAGAACCCTGGGATGAATCCCCTCAGGCCCCATAGACTCATATGCATCCAGGGTGGGCTTGGCTGGGAGGTTTTTGTTACTGCAGTCACGGCCCTCCAACTCTGGGCCCCTTGGGTCCCAGAGCCCATCACTGCTCTTGAAGACAGAGGCGACAAAGGCATTAAATGTCTCTGCTTCACCTGTGTCCCTGCTTGTGAGGTGACCAGCCTCATCAAGTAACGGACCGATGTTTCCTCTAGTCCTCCTTTTGCTGTTAACATATTCAATACATATATAGAGAGAGATGGATATATGTCTGTGTTGTCGCCCACAGTACTAGCCAGCTTCACCTCTGAGCTTTGGCCGCACGAATTTTCTCCCGACAGAGGCGAACAGCACCTCTGTAGCCCTGCCACGTCACCCGACCTCGCTTCCAGTGGCCACACGCTTTCTTTTTCCCCTTAAGCTCTAGAAGAAGATCCCTGCTCAGCCAAGCTGGCCTTCTGCCCCGCCTGCTTGACTTCCGACATTTTGGAATCGCCTGCTCCTGTGCTCTTAGGAGGTGGCGCTTAAAAAGATGGACCCCGATACCTTCCCAAGCAGCTTCTCAGGGGACCTTCCCAACTAGTTCCCTCAGCAGCCTGAAGTCTGCCCTCCCCGTGTCCAGAGTTCACAGAACTGGAGGGGTTGGAAGGGACCTCAAGAGACCATCGGGTCCAACCCCCCTGCCAAAAGCAGGTTTTGTGGCAGTTTTCCTCCTGTCACCAAAGATTTTAAACTCAACTGCTTCCTGATTGCCATGGCCAAGATGGCCGCCGATCACCACTTCCCATGGGGCTGTGGCCTCTCAGATTATTTTTGCCTATGTTGTCCTGGTTCCAGTTAGGACACAGTTAATTTTCCTCACAGTAGCTGGTAGGGTGCTATGTTTTGGATTAGGATGAGAAGAGCGCTGATAACATGCTGATGTTTTAATTGTTGCAGAGCAGTGTTTACACCAGGCCAAGGCCTTTTCGGCTTCTCGCTCTGTCCTGCCAGCGAGCAGGCTGGGGGTGCAGCAGGAGCTGGGAGGGGACAGACCCAGGACAGCTGACCCAAACCGGCCAAAGGGGTATTCCATACCATCTGGCGTCATGCTAAACAATATATGGGGGTGGCTGGCCGGGGTGGGGGGCCGGCTGCTCGGGGATAGGCTGGGCATCGGTCAGCGGGTGGTGGGCAATTGCATTGTGCATCACTTGTTTCGTACACATTATTATTATTAATACTATTATCACTATTATCATTATTATTGTTATTATTATTTTCCTGTCTTAATAAACTGTCTTTATCTCAACTCACAGGCTTCACTTTCCCGTTTCTCTCCCCCATCCCAGAGAGGGAGGGGGGAAGGTGGGCGAACGGCTGTGTGGTGTTCAGCTGCCGGCCGGGTTAAACCACAACACCTTCACAAAAGAATGACTGTAGAAGTATTTTATACTGATAGACAGGCAATTAAAAATGATAGTGTTGTTATTAATCCATATCATATGAACTCAATGAGAAATGATGAGGATCTTGGTAAGGAAACAATTAGACAGACTGCTGATAGATGGACAAGCTGGGCTGCTTCTACCTGAAGCTCAAAGCAGCAACTGGGTCTGTGAGAGCAGTCTAATGATCAAAGAGTAAGGGGAGGGCAAACCAGGAGAACCAAGGGAAGTGCATAGGTCCAGACAGGCGGCTGGAAAGGGGACATTCAGCAGGGTCTGTGTAATCAAAACTTGTGGATGTGCCTGGAAGGTGAGGGAGCACACCATGCTAGACAAAGCGATGACAATGCAAGTACAGGTGAACTTCAGGATTTCTTCTCCAGCGATGAATATACATCCTGAAAATTCACATTTCTTCATGATAGAAATTACACACAAAGCGTGTAATGTTTTATAAAAAGGATTGAATCATTTGAGGTGACGAGTAGTTGCTCTTTTACCCAAGTACTAAAGAAATTACTGGGTATTCAGGCAGAGCTCTGCTGTCAAGACAGTAAGCAAGCAGGACATGCGAGAGACCAGAGCCCTTTGGAGGATGCAGATGGAGCCAGGTGGAGATACCAGAGCATGTCCACTGCCAGCAGTGGTCTTTGTCCCAATAACGCCAGCCCAGCCCAACACATGAGACCCCTTCAAAGACAACACCCTTGTTCAGTGGGTTCTTGGGATTCACCTAAAGTTGAAATGGCCACTGGAAGACCCAATATACTCTCCCTTATTCCTAGTTAGCAGCTGAACAGCCATTTACCATCAGGGGTCATCTGTGGCAATCTCAGGCTGAAAGACTCAAGAGCAGGACACTTCAAAGGGCTGAGGCAGAACCCATCAGCTTACCCCAGTTTGTGAATCATCCCCTTCCAACAGGGATATGAAAGTAAATAGTGTGAAATGACCCGTCAGGTCAATGCACAGAGTACGGGACAGTCCTACATACTGTGCTGTAGTGGTAGAAGGCAAAAAGCATTGCATTGTGCCTCTGTGATTCAGATAATCACAGGTTATCTGAAAAATCACGTTGGACGATTTCCTGTACTTATTTTTCTTTATTATTATTTCCCAGGTATTTCTCCTTCTTCTTCTTGTTCTTCTTCTTCTTCTTCTACTACTTCTTCTTCTTCTCCTTCTTCTCCTTCTTCTCCTTCTTCTTCTCCTTCTCCTTTCTACTAATTATTCTTTTTTTTCCCCTCATTCTTTCATTTTCCTTTAGAACGAGGCTTCCAGTATAGATAACGAAAATAAAGAAAGCATCAGAACTTCACTGGTCTCAGCTGCCATCTCTTCCCATCTCCTCTGGAGCTGGGGGAGCAGCCCCAGCATGCAGGAGGGGCTCGGGTCCAAGAGCCCAGCTGCCACATGGAGGAGCAGCCCCGGTGGCCCTCGGGGCTCCACCTCACTGCCCGCTGGGCTCTGCCTCTCTGCTGCCTTTGGGTCGGGGCTGCTGCTTCCCTGGAGCCGTGGCCATGGCCAGCAGCAGGACGTGGCCTTTTCACTGCTGCTCTCTTTCGGCTTCCACATTGTGATTCTTGTCCCTGGATAAGCCCTCAGATCTCATGTATGTTGGTGACACTCCTGTTGTCTCTACAGTGACATCCCTGTGGCTGCAGGCAGCAGCAGGCAATGTGCAGCCCCGGGTCACAGCTGGCCTCCCTGCTAGCAGCACAGTAACAAAAGGGGCTGCTCAGGGCAAACCCAGAAGCCTGGAAGCCTCTTCCAAATGTGGCCTGGAGCTATTAAAGAAATGTGTGGACTTGGTGCTAAGGGCCGTGCTTTTGTGGTGGGCCTGGTAGTGTTAGCTGACGGTTGGACTTGAGCTGAAGGGCCTTTTCCAACCGCAGCGGTTCTGTGACTCTTTCATTGAGTAGGCACCAAGCAGTCACCGGGCCCAGGGAAAAGACGTCCTTGGTAGCCTCCAAGTTAGCTCAGCGTCACGGCACCGAGTCACTTGGAAGGAGCTGCTGGAATAATGAGACAAGAACCCGGTTCTATTAAGATATATATTGATGTTTTGAGGAGTGCTGCGTGGCTAGCAGCACCACAGCTGTCGAAATCTCCGTCCTGACGTTCTGTTACGCCTTGACGCCAGGATCATGATGGTCTGAGCTGCCAGGCATCTGACCATGGGTTCCACATCCTTCCCTGAAGACCGGAGGACTGCCAAAGAAAGAAGAGCAGAGATGAAAACCCACTCCTTGCAGAGATCCCCAGGCATCCCCTGCAGACCATGCCAGCCCCACTCGACTCTTCCCTTTCGACACTCAACCCTTTCAGCAGCACTGCCCAACTCCAGGCTGGGAGGGCATTCCCTGACATGCCGGGCTCCCCCGTCTCCTCTCCCTCCTTCCTATGCCTGCGTTGCTCCTCCGCCCCGAAGCATTTCCCTGGAGCAGGGCAAGGCATGGGGGCCTCTGCCCCTGTCCCCCCAGCCCTAGCACACACACCACTGCCCTCACTCACCGCTGATGATTTCATTCTGCTTCTCCTCGCTCTGGTCCCCGGAGTAGCGCGCAGCAAGCCCTAGACACAGAGTTCCCATCAGAGCCCCGCTCCCCAGCACGCTCCCAGCAGCGCAGCCCCTGGCCTGGCCAGCCAGGCTGTGCCCCCTCCTGCACCCCAGCAAGGTCATTGCCCGAGGGGGGCTGGAGCAAGGGCCCAGTCGGGGGGCTCTGGGGGCAACAGGGCTGCGCCTCGCTGCCAGGGCAGTGCCTGGGGCTGCCAAAGGCTGCCCAAAGAGGGACCCAGGGGCTGGGCTCACCAATGAACCTGACGGCCTCAAGTCGCAAGACGGTCTGGGAGTCCTGCAGGTAGGGCTGGCTCTGCTGCAGGTATTCTTCTACTCTGCCTCCGTCCTGCTGCAGCTGGAGAGAGAACACAAGGTCACGGGGCTTGCAGACCCTCCCCAGGGTCTCCTCCAGCATCCTGGGGGCAGGGAGGGCAGAGGGGCCTGCAGAAGAGCCCCCTGGGGCTCTGTGCTGGAAGGAAGGGAGCGAGGATGCGGCTGCAGGCAGCGGGCTCTGGCCGGGCACGTTTGCCCAGCTGGGGCTGGGGCCTGTGGGGTCGTCCTTACCAAGCACTCCCCGATCCTCCAGGTCTGTTTTGTCTGGGCCAAGTGCTTGAGTTCTTTGCGTCGCAGAAACTCTGCAGCGACGACGAGAGCTTCCCCAGAGGCCTGTGGAGCAGCAGAGGTTGGGACATGGCAGCACAGCCTTGGGAAGGAGACCCTCTGTCCCCTCCTCTTGGCAGGGCTGCGAGCCTTTCCCAGCGCGTTACGGGAGGCTGTGGTGGGGGACGGCGTGCACGGGGTTCCATGGCCAGGGCAAGGACACGGGACAGCCGCCATCGGAGGCAGCTCACGCTGCCGGCCAGGGATCCCCCAGAGCGTCCCTGTGGTGTCGGCACACCCTCGCCCACGTAACTGGTCAGCTCTGAGATCTGTACCTTTGCTACGCTCTCACTCTGGTCTCTCATCCGAAAGTAGAGTGGGAGAAGGCTGCTGTGCACTGTCCTCTTCAGTGCCCTCTTCCTTTGCCGCAGCACAGCCTCCGTCACGGCTTGGAAGAGGCAGATGGAGTGCTCCCGCACCTGGCTGGACTCCTGGCAGGGAGGAGGACAGGATGAATTTCAGCAACAGCTGCTGCCCGCCCATGGGGAGCAGGGGCATTAGCGTGGCTGACGCGAAGGGAGATCGCAGAACTGGGAGATGCTTCGGCGCTGGATCCTTCCCAGAGGAGCTGCTCAGCAGCCCTGCCGGGGCAGCTGCAAGGCCTGGTGCCCGTGAAAGGCAACGCAGTCGGTTGCCAGCACAGGCTGCCCGCCAGCCACCCCACTTTCGCCACCGGCCGCACCAGCCATGTCCAAGCAGAGCTCCCCAGCGGCTGGGCTGACGAGGAGACTGGCGAGGCCCTGCCTGAGTGCTGCCCACAGGGCCGGGCTGAAGGGCAGCCCTCATTACAGGGGGCCCAGCTGAGGGCTCGGGCTCCCGCAGCACACTTACGTGGTCAAAGAGTGGCAGGAGCTTCTCAGCCAGCTGCAGAGCCGTGCGACCGGCCTCTCTCCTCTCCACACGAGCCATCACGTTCCGCAGCACAAGCAGGGCCTTCAGCACGACGTCTGCGTTGGTGTCCTGCAGGGCCTCCAGGATGTCTGGCAGCACGACCTGAATTTTTCTTGCCTGTAGGAAAGACACAGTTTCCCTTCCGTGAAGCCGTGAGAGACCACCCTGGGCAAAGGGCTCTGGTTCCTGAGCACCAGCCTCCTGCCTTGCTTCCTGGCAGCTGGCATGGCAATCGCCTCCTGCAAGCAGTGGCCGCGGGCGCACTACAGGGATGCGGGGAGAGCAACGGGGAGGGACGGGAGGGCAGAAGAGCAAAGCCCCAGGCTGCCAACATGGCTTTGCTTGACGATGGCCCGCTCACCTTCTCAGGGCTCTCTGACACGGTGGAGAGCCCTTTGAGAGCCATCAAGCGCATCGCTGGGCTTGGGTGCTTCAGGTAACTCTGCAGGTGCACTGGGTTACCAAACTCCTCTTCCGAAACGTGATTCTGGGCCAGCATCTGCAAGAAAGAGCAGGGGGAGCCTGGCAGGGCCTGCAGGGCTCCCTGCAGCCTCTTCTTCTCCCGCCTTTGGGCAGGGATGGAGCAGCGCGAGCTGGCACCAAAGGCACCAGGCGCGGCTGGTTACGGGGGCTTGCCGGCCCTGCCGGCCCCAGGGACGATGTGTCCGTACGCCCTGGGGGAGCTGGCAGGTTGGGGGTAGATGGGGACAGGGCTGTGCCTGTGTGCCTGAAGGGCCACGCGCAGCCCTGCTGGGAGCAAGGTTTCATCTGGGAACTCACAGCCAAGCGACGGATGCAGGTGTCTTCTGTGACCGCGGTGCACCAGTTGCGCAGTGGCAAGTCTTCCATCAGCGCGTTTAAAACCTTCTCCAAGGCCTGCGGCATTGCCAGGACCACCTCCCACATGCCCAGGGCAGTGCTGCAAGCACAGAATACTCTGTCAGTGGGGCTGCCTCAGCCGCAGGGCCACGGCCCGGGCCAGCCCCGTAGGACCCAGGCTGTCCTGCAGCCCCTGTGACTTGGGGAGCGCTGGGGGCCCAGCCTGGGCAAGCAGGAAGGCTCTGAGCTGGCGTTCCCTGGGGGCAGGGGGGCTCTGGGCTGCCTTGGACAGCTGGGCTGCTGCAGCCCTGGCTGGCCCAGTGGGGCTGGAAAACATGGGTGGGATGGAGGGCTGTGCTGGTGGAGTGACAGGCTGCTGACCTGTCACTTGGCGGGGAGAACTGCAGCAGGTTCTTGACTTCTTCCCTGGACATCAGGTTGGTCAGCTGGAGAAGCAGGGAGTCCAGGCAGCGCCGCGCTGATGCCGTGTGGATGCTGTCCAGGTTTTTTCTGATGCACTCCATGATCGTTGGCACCTGGGGGGACAAGGTGGGAATGGTGTGTCCACCGGACTGCAGCCATTTCCACAGCTGCCACTGAAAGTTTGTCCCCTTCCATTGCTCTCTGCTGCCTTCACGTGGCTTCTGGAGCCCAAGAGACCTCGATGTGCGAGGGAGGCAAGGAGGGAGGGAGGGATGGAGGAACAACGCCTGAAAGAGCTCAAGGGCAGGGCAATGGCCACAGGCCACTTACATCTGTCAGCCAGTACTTGGGGTCCTCCAAGGCTGTGTCCAGCACGCTGCAGGCGCCCTGCTTGTCATGGACGCTGGAGTCTTGTAAAGCTTCAAGGGCTGTGAGGATGATGTCCAGCCTCTCAGAAGGGAAGAGGTATCCTCCAAACGCCTGTGGGAAGGAGGAGGGGAGGGAGGACATGCCGCACTGAGTGTCCCAAGGGTGCTGCTTAGCTGAGCAGCAAGGGCAGCTCCGGAGAGAGGGCCCTCAGGGGGAGGGAGTGAGGATGGGGCGTACGGGGACAGAGTGCTGGCCCTGCAGGTAACCAGGGCTTGCTGGTGGCCAGGAGGGCTGGAGCTGCTGCCGGGACACAGGGGAGCAGCCTTCGCATAGCCCCAGCTTCGGGACAAGAGGAACCCTCTCACCAGGGCGAGGGAGGCCGTGCCAGCCCCAGCGGTGCTGGACCCCTTTGCTCACACGAGTTGCCTGCTGATGCTACGGACAAGATTCCCAGCAAGGCCAGAGCTCATTACCTCGGCAATCTCACAGGGAAAGGACATTACAATCAATGGAAATGTCGCATCCTTCAAACTCTTGTGTGTCTCTGCGTAATTTTCCATGTCCTTTGTCAGCGAGCATTCTAAACAGGGGGAACACCGAAGAGTCAGTAGGGAAGAGCATCTTTGCCAACAAGCTTGCCAAATGGTGAAAAGCACTTTCACTAGGAATGGTTGAGGAGGGAGGCTCAGACCCATGCTGAGGAGAGTGGTGGGCAGGGATGTAAAGCACAGGGTGACGGCTGCTGGGAGCAAGAGGGACCTCAGGGATGATGCAGAAGGAGGAGAAGCAATGGCGCTGGGTGCCGTGGGGGTAGCAGCGTGTCACAGACCCCTTCTGCTCGGGGTCGGGATGTGCAGGAAGCTCCCTGCCATCTGCTTGCAAGACGGCAGGGAGCAAACAGTCAAGGAGAATTCTGGAGGGCGTCACCATCCCTGGTGATGCACGGCTGGCTCTGCTGTTCACTCCTCAGGGAAGATGTGGTTTGGGAAGTGGCAATCGATTGATGGCTTAGACTGGGGAATACCGCGAAACGGCGTGGTAGGTGAGCTGGGGAGGGTTGAGAAGGACAGCAGCAGAGAACTGCTCCTGGACATGAGGTGAGCGTTTAGCTTCTGTGGAAAACGATAGCCAGAGTCCTGCGGGAAGCTGCTGTGAGGAGCAGAGGAGGTCAGGGACCCTGGCAGACTTTCATGGACAGCCTCCACCAAGCAAAAGAACAATCCTTCACAATACTCGGGGAAAAGAAGCAGACATACCAGCAGATGTCTGTGTGCAGACGGACGCTGCCCACCACACCTTCTCTTACCTCTTCCATCTGAGATGATTTTGTAGAAGCGAAAAAGAGCATCAAAAGCTGTGCAACTGACGGAATCTGTGCCACAGCTGACAATGAAGAGGTGGCCCAGCAGCTGGCCCAGGATGGGGATGTAGAGCTTTCTGAGATCTTTGTGGCTGTCCTTGTGTTTTTCATTGTAGTCTGAGATCTGGGGGAGGGAGGGAGGAGAGACAAAGGGCTTAGTGGAGGCAGAGCCGGCCCCTGAGAGAGCAGGGCCTGGGGAGGGAAGAGCAGGGGCAAAGGAGGGACGAAGAGCCTTGCTTCAGGGTGCTGAGGCCCTCACATGCACCCAGGCTTGCCTCGCAGGCACCCCTGAGTGGCAGGATGCTCTGGGATGCACGAAAGGGTCGGGAATTCCTTGTTCCTTACCTTGGCCACAAAATGTGAGAGGATGAAGTCACTCAGCCTCTCAATCCTCGTCACAGCTCTCTCACACACAGATGAGTTTTTGGAGCCAGCAAGGTCCAGCAGCACCTGCAAGGAGAGAAGTTGCTGGGCTGACAGGGGTCTGCAAATGTGACCTGAGAGGATTTTTTGGAAATTCTTTGCAAATGCCAAACCTCCAAGATATTCTGCAACTCTGCGCTGATGCTGGCGGTGGGACAGTTGCGTACGAAGGCCGCCAGCATGGGGTCCATGGCATTCATAGTCTGCAAGGAGGACAGATGATCACTGAATTATTTCTGTGGCCCTTCTCAGCCCCAGGAGCTGGCTCTGAGCCCCTCTGGAGCCCAGGGGTGGCTTTGGGGCTAAAAAGCTGCTGCGTGCAGACCTCCTGCAGCACAGGATCAGGCCAGGGAAGGGGAAGGGGAAGAAGGGATGAGGCTGGGAAAGCAAATCTGGGCCCCGGCCCTGCACTGCTCTCCAGTTGTCTCAGCACGGGGAAGCAAGGCAGCAGCTCAGCAGGACTGGGGGTGCCGGTACCTCGCCCAGCACATACCTTGGTGTAGAGCGCTCTTTTTCTCTCTGGCACATCCGACTCCGGAGGCAGAAAGAAGACGCTCCTGTAGCACGCGTTCCGGAGACTCTCCTTTTTGCCGTGCAGTGCTCTCGGCACGGTGTTGCTGAGGGAGAGAGAGAGAGGAGCCTGTTGGACGCAGTGCCTCGAGGCTTATGAAGGAGGACACGGACCTCCCTTGGCCAGGCATCCCTGGGAGGGACGGGCAGCCTCCCTGCCAGCTTCAGGGCCACCAGGACATTGCCCTGGGGATGTGCTGGCCCAACCAGGGGCTGGGCACTCACCTGAGGACGGCGATGGTCTCCATGGCCTTCTGCCGAAATTCTGTGCGCAAGCTGTCCATGGGCTCCTTTTCCAGCAGCGCCTGCAGAGCACAAGCGGGATGAGACCTTGCAGCCGCCGGCACCCAGCACCAGCAGAGCCAGCGCTGCCCCAGCCCCGGCCTCCCAGGGGGCTGGTGCCGGGGGTCTTGCCCCTTCCCCAACCCGCCGCACATCCTCTCACCATGATGTTCTCCACCAGCTTATTTTTGCGGCAGAAGGCATGCAAGTCCAGCGTCAAGCCCTTCTCCGAAACAGTTCTGCACAGAGCGCAGATTTTGCTGAGGAACAGCATCTTCTGCGCCTCCTTGTCCTGGCAGCCACAAAGACACCAACAGAGCGTTAGGGGGACACCCACGGCCAGCAGGACCAAAGCCTTGAGGGGTCTGGAGCTGTGTGGGACGCCCGGAGGCCACGGCTCTGCCCAGCCAGCAGCCTTCCAGCAGCCCCGCAGCAGAGCCGTGGCAGCGCCAGGAGCACGGCTGCGATGCAAGCGGTTGCCGTTACCTTTTCTGTGCCGCGGACATAAGCCTCGATGAATTCCACGGATGTGTCTTTGCACAGTTTCCTTGCCTGATCTGGAAAGGAGGAAAGCAAAGAGTGCTGCAGAGAGGGGCTGAATGCAGGAGCGAGGAGAGGAAGGGCCCCAGCCCCAGAAGGACGTGGGGAGGCCGCGAGGATGCCCAGAGGCTGCAGGAGCTCTGCTGGGAAGAGAGGCTGAGGGAGCTGGGCTTGTGGAGCCCGGAGAAGGCTGCGGGGGGACCTCGCTGCGGCCTCCCAGTGCCCAAAGGGGCCTCCAGGAAAGCTGGGGGGGATCTTCATCAGGGAGTGCAGCGACAGGACAAGGGGTGACGGCTTTAACCTAAAAGAGGGCAGGTTTCTTTCGGTCAGGGAGGGATTTCTATCCTTCACGCCCAGGGTGGTGAGGCCCTGGCGCAGGCTGCGGTGCCCCCTCCCTGGCGCTGCCCACGGCCAGGTTGGGTGGGCTTTGGGCAGCCTGGGCTGGGGGGAGGCGTCGTGATCGCTGACGTCCCCCCCAGCCCAAAGCGTCCTGGGATTCTGTGGTGCTGTGGAGGAAGCTCAGCACCGTCGGGCCCACCCGCCGGGTTAGCCAGGAAAGGAGTCCTGGAGTCAAGCAGGGGTCTCGCTGTCCCCAACCCTCCCCACCCCATCCCCGTGACCCTGACTCACTGGGATCCAGCAGCTGCGACTCGTCCTTGCTGTCCGCTGCCGGGCTGCTTTCCGCTGCCGGGCTGCTTTCCGCGGCCGGGCTGCTTTCCGCGGCCGGGCTGCTTTCTGCGGCCGGGCTGCTGCCCTCTGCCAGCAAGCTGTCCTCTGCTGGCCGGCTGCTGCCCTCAGAAGACCAGGTCTCCTGCCAGGCCAGCCTGGGCTTCTTGGGGGGCATGCCTCCCTCCTCATCGGATTCAGAAGGAGACTTTGGCTTGCGAACACGGCCCTTCAGGATAAAACGGCGGCTCCTGTGGGCGGGCGGTTGCGGCATTGCGGGACGTGGGCTGTGCTCGGGGACTCCTCGAAGGCCCTGTGCTCCTGCCCTGTCCGTCACTGCCGTGCACCGACACTGAGGGTCCGAGCCACGGCTGCACTCTTATAAGGCGGACCCCTGGGGTGTCATCAGGTGATGTCACAAAGGGTCCCAGTGTGACACGCGCCTGGGCTGGGTGGGTCCCGGGCGCCCGGGCGCCGTACGTTCGCGGGCGGCACCAAGCTGGGCAGGAGGGTTGATCCGCTTGAGGGCAGGAAGGCTCTGCAGAGGGATCCGGACAGGCTGGATCGACGGGCCGCATCCAGCTGCGTGGCATTCAAGGCCAAATGCTGGGCGCCACACTTGGAATCCTAGAATATCCCGAGTTGGAAAGGGGCAGACCTGAAGGGATGAAAGACACGGTCTCCTGATGGCTCTTGAGCAGAAGGCGCCCCGAGACACGCGCCTCAAGCCAGCCAGCAATTGGCCACTGCGCAAAGCTCATCATTAGCGTTGTAGCCAAGTTAATTTATCTCCACCTTGCTCACCTGGCATCAGCCAATTTTTCACCCTAAACAGCATGTATTTATCTAGCTGTACAACGGACATTTTGTCCAGAAGGATACTGAGAGAAACAGTATTGAAAACTTGATGGAAATCCAAAACCTGGCTTCCCTTGGTCAACTAGATGGGTGATGTTGTCATAAAAGGAAATTAAGTTTGTTAAACAGGACTTTCCCCTCATGAACCTTGGTGGGCTGTGACCAATGACTGCGTTGTTTTTCAGGTGTTTTTCAGTAACGCCCAGGACAGTTCTCTCCATATTTTCACTAGGCTCTGAAGAGAGACTGGCAGGTCCGTAATTATCAGGCTCTTCTTTCTTGCCCTTCTTGAAAGCTGTCACAACGATTGCCAGCCTAGTGTCAACTTGGACCTCTCTGGGCTCCCAAGACCATTGAAAAATAATTGAGAGAGGTCTCACAAGGACATTATCATAGAATCATAGAATCGTAGAATATCCCGAGTTGGAAGGGACCCATAAGGACCATCTAGTCCAACTCTTGGCACCGCACAGGTCTGCCCAAAGTTTAGACCGTGTGACTAAGTGCACAGTCCAATCGCTTCTTAAATTCAGACAGGGTTGGTGCAGTGACTACGTCCCTGGGGAGCCTGTTCCACCATGCGACCACCCTCTCGGTGAAGAACCTCTTCCTGATGTCCAGCCTAAGCTTCCCCCGCCTCAGCTTAACACCATTCCCGCGGGTCCTATCACTGCTGTTTACGCTGAATAGGTCACCTGCCTCTCCACTCCCCTTCGCGAGGAAGTTGTAGAACGCGACGAGGATTAGTCGGCCCTCTGAGAACCCTGGGATGAATCCCCTCAGGCCCCATAGACTCATATGCATCCAGGGTGGGCTTGGCTGGGAGGTTTTTGTTACTGCAGTCACGGCCCTCCAACTCTGGGCCCCTTGGGTCCCAGAGCCCATCACTGCTCTTGAAGACAGAGGCGACAAAGGCATTAAATGTCTCTGCTTCACCTGTGTCCCTGCTTGTGAGGTGACCAGCCTCATCAAGTAACGGACCGATGTTTCCTCTAGTCCTCCTTTTGCTGTTAACATATTCAATACATATATAGAGAGAGATGGATATATGTCTGTGTTGTCGCCCACAGTACTAGCCAGCTTCACCTCTGAGCTTTGGCCGCACGAATTTTCTCCCGACAGAGGCGAACAGCACCTCTGTAGCCCTGCCACGTCACCCGACCTCGCTTCCAGTGGCCACACGCTTTCTTTTTCCCCTTAAGCTCTAGAAGAAGATCCCTGCTCAGCCAAGCTGGCCTTCTGCCCCGCCTGCTTGACTTCCGACATTTTGGAATCGCCTGCTCCTGTGCTCTTAGGAGGTGGCGCTTAAAAAGATGGACCCCGATACCTTCCCAAGCAGCTTCTCAGGGGACCTTCCCAACTAGTTCCCTCAGCAGCCTGAAGTCTGCCCTCCCCGTGTCCAGAGTTCACAGAACTGGAGGGGTTGGAAGGGACCTCAAGAGACCATCGGGTCCAACCCCCCTGCCAAAAGCAGGTTTTGTGGCAGTTTTCCTCCTGTCACCAAAGATTTTAAACTCAACTGCTTCCTGATTGCCATGGCCAAGATGGCCGCCGATCACCACGTCCCATGGGGCTGTGGCCTCTCAGATTATTTTTGCCTATGTTGTCCTGGTTCCAGTTAGGACACAGTTAATTTTCCTCACAGTAGCTGGTAGGGTGCTATGTTTTGGATTAGGCTGAGAAGAGCGCTGGTAACATGCTGATGCTGTGATTGTCGCAGAGCAGTGTTTACACCAGGCCAAGGCCTTTTCGGCTTCTCGCTCTGTCCTGCCAGCGAGCAGGCTGGGGGTGCAGCAGGAGCTGGGAGGGGACAGACCCAGGACAGCTGACCCAAACCGGCCAAAGGGGTATTCCATACCATCTGGCGTCATGCTAAACAATATATGGGGGTGGCTGGCCGGGGTGGGGGGCCGGCTGCTCGGGGATAGGCTGGGCATCGGTCAGCGGGTGGTGGGCAATTGCATTGTGCATCACTTGTTTCGTACACATTATTATTATTAATACTATTATCACTATTATCATTATTATTGTTATTATTATTTTCCTGTCTTAATAAACTGTCTTTATCTCAACTCACAGGCTTCACTTTCCCGTTTCTCTCCCCCATCCCAGAGAGGGAGGGGGGAAGGTGGGCGAACGGCTGTGTGGTGTTCAGCTGCCGGCCGGGTTAAACCACAACACCTTCACAAAAGAATGACTGTAGAAGTATTTTACACTGATAGACAGGCAATTAAAAATGATAGTGTTGTTATTAATCCATATCATATGAACTCAATGAGAAATGATGAGGATCTTGGTAAGGAAACAATTAGACAGACTGCTGATAGATGGACAAGCTGGGCTGCTTCTACCTGAAGCTCAAAGCAGCAACTGGGTCTGTGAGAGCAGTCTAATGATCAAAGAGTAAGGGGAGGGCAAACCAGGAGAACCAAGGGAAGTGCATAGGTCCAGACAGGCGGCTGGAAAGGGGACATTCAGCAGGGTCTGTGTAATCAAAACTTGTGGATGTGCCTGGAAGGTGAGGGAGCACACCATGCTAGACAAAGCGATGACAATGCAAGTACAGGTGAACTTCAGGATTTCTTCTCCAGCGATGAATATACATCCTGAAAATTCACATTTCTTCATGATAGAAATTACACACAAAGCGTGTAATGTTTTATAAAAAGGATTGAAACATTTGAGGTGACGAGTAGTTGCTCTTTTACCCAAGTACTAAAGAAATTACTGGGTATTCAGGCAGAGCTCTGCTGTCAAGACAGTAAGCAAGCAGGACATGCGAGAGACCAGAGCCCTTTGGAGGATGCAGATGGAGCCAGGTGGAGATACCAGAGCATGTCCACTGCCAGCAGTGGTCTTTGTCCCAGTAACGCCAGCCCAGCCCAACACATGAGACCCCTTCAAAGACAACACCCTTGTTCAGTGGGTTCTTGGGATTCACCTAAAGTTGAAATGGCCACTGGAAGACCCAATATACTCTCCCTTATTCCTAGTTAGCAGCTGAACAGCCATTTACCATCATGGGTCATCTGTGGCAATCTCAGGCTGAAAGACTCAAGAGCAGGACACTTCAAAGGGCTGAGGCAGAACCCATCAGCTTACCCCAGTTTGTGAATCATCCCCTTCCAACAGGGATATGAAAGTAAATAGTGTGAAATGACCCGTCAGGTCAATGCACAGAGTACGGGAGAGTCCTACATACTGTGCTGTAGTGGTAGAAGGCAAAAAGCATTGCATTGTGCCTCTGTGATTCAGATAATCACAGGTTATCTGAAAAATCACGTTGGACGATTTCCTGTACTTATTTTTCTTTATTATTATTTCCCAGGTATTTCTCCTTCTTCTTCTTCTTCTTCTTCTTCTTCTTCTACTACTTCTTCTTCTTCTCCTTCTTCTCCTTCTTCTCCTTCTTCTCCTTCTTCTTCTCCTTCTCCTTTCTACTAATTATTCTTTTTTTTCCCCTCATTCTTTCATTTTCCTTTAGAACGAGGCTTCCAGTAGAGATAACGAAAATAAAGAAAGCATCAGAACTTCACTGGTCTCAGCTGCCATCTCTTCCCATCTCCTCTGGAGCTGGGGGAGCAGCTCCAGCATGCAGGAGGGGCTCGGGTCCAAGAGCCCAGCTGCCACATGGAGGAGCAGCCCCGGTGGCCCTCGGGGCTCCACCTCACTGCCCGCTGGGCTCTGCCTCTCTGCTGCCTTTGGGTCGGGGCTGCTGCTTCCCTGGAGCCGTGGCCATGGCCAGCAGCAGGACGTGGCCTTTTCACTGCTGCTCTCTTTCGGCTTCCACATTGTGATTCTTGTCCCTGGATAAGCCCTCAGATCTCATGTATGTTGGTGACACTCCTGTTGTCTCTACAGTGACATCCCTGTGGCTGCAGGCAGCAGCAGGCAATGTGCAGCCCCGGGTCACAGCTGGCCTCCCTGCTAGCAGCACAGTAACAAAAGGGGCTGCTCAGGGCAAACCCAGAAGCCTGGAAGCCTCTTCCAAATGTGGCCTGGAGCTATTAAAGAAATGTGTGGACTTGGTGCTAAGGGCCGTGCTTTTGTGGTGGGCCTGGTAGTGTTAGCTGACGGCTGGACTTGAGCTGAAGGGCCTTTTCCAACCGCAGCGGTTCTGTGACTCTTTCATTGAGTAGGCACCAAGCAGGCACTGGGCCCAGGGAAAAGACGTCCTTGGTAGCCTCCAAGTTAGCTCAGCGTCACGCCACCGAGTCACTTGGAAGGAGCTGCTGGAATAATGAGACAAGAACCCGGTTCTATTAAGATATATATTGATGTTTTGAGGAGTGCTGCGTGGCTAGCAGCACCACAGCTGTCGAAATCTCCGTCCTGACGTTCTGTTACGCCTTGACGCCAGGATCATGATGGTCTGAGCTGCCAGGCATCTGACCATGGGTTCCACATCCTTCCCTGAAGACCGGAGGACTGCCAAAGAAAGAAGAGCAGAGATGAAAACCCACTCCTTGCAGAGATCCCCAGGCATCCCCTGCAGACCATGCCAGCCCCACTCGACTCTTCCCTTTCGACACTCAACCCTTTCAGCAGCACTGCCCAACTCCAGGCTGGGAGGGCATTCCCTGACATGCCGGGCTCCCCCGTCTCCTCTCCCTCCTTCCTATGCCTGCGTTGCTCCTCCGCCCCGAAGCATTTCCCTGGAGCAGGGCAAGGCATGGGGGCCTCTGCCCCTGTCCCCCCAGCCCTAGCACACACACCACTGCCCTCACTCACCGCTGATGATTTCATTCTGCTTCTCCTCGCTCTGGTCCCCGGAGTAGCGCGCAGCAAGCCCTAGACACAGAGTTCCCATCAGAGCCCCGCTCCCCAGCACGCTCCCAGCAGCGCAGCCCCTGGCCTGGCCAGCCAGGCTGTGCCCCCTCCTGCACCCCAGCAAGGTCATTGCCCGAGGGGGGCTGGAGCAAGGGCCCAGTCGGGGGGCTCTGGGGGCAACAGGGCTGCGCCTCGCTGCCAGGGCAGTGCCTGGGGCTGCCAAAGGCTGCCCAAAGAGGGACCCAGGGGCTGGGCTCACCAATGAACCTGACGGCCTCAAGTCGCAAGACGGTCTGGGAGTCCTGCAGGTAGGGCTGGCTCTGCTGCAGGTATTCTTCTACTCTGCCTCCGTCCTGCTGCAGCTGGAGAGAGAACACAAGGTCACGGGGCTTGCAGACCCTCCCCAGGGTCTCCTCCAGCATCCTGGGGGCAGGGAGGGCAGAGGGGCCTGCAGAAGAGCCCCCTGGGGCTCTGTGCTGGAAGGAAGGGAGCGAGGATGCGGCTGCAGGCAGCGGGCTCTGGCCGGGCACGTTTGCCCAGCTGGGGCTGGGGCCTGTGGGGTCGTCCTTACCAAGCACTCCCCGATCCTCCAGGTCTGTTTTGTCTGGGCCAAGTGCTTGAGTTCTTTGCGTCGCAGAAACTCTGCAGCGACGACGAGAGCTTCCCCAGAGGCCTGTGGAGCAGCAGAGGTTGGGACATGGCAGCACAGCCTTGGGAAGGAGACCCTCTGTCCCCTCCTCTTGGCAGGGCTGCGAGCCTTTCCCAGCGCGTTCCGGGAGGCTGTGGTGGGGGACGGCGTGCACGGGGTTCCATGGCCAGGGCAAGGACACGGGACAGCCGCCATCGGAGGCAGCTCACGCTGCCGGCCAGGGATCCCCCAGAGCATCCCTGTGGTGTCGGCACACCCTCGCCCACGTAACTGGTCAGCTCTGAGATCTGTACCTTTGCTACGCTCTCACTCTGGTCTCTCATCCGAAAGTAGAGTGGGAGAAGGCTGCTGTGCACTGTCCTCTTCAGTGCCCTCTTCCTTTGCCGCAGCACAGCCTCCGTCACGGCTTGGAAGAGGCAGATGGAGTGCTCCCGCACCTGGCTGGACTCCTGGCAGGGAGGAGGACAGGATGAATTTCAGCAACAGCTGCTGCCCGCCCATGGGGAGCAGGGGCATTAGCGTGGCTGACGCGAAGGGAGATCGCAGAACTGGGAGATGCTTCGGCGCTGGATCCTTCCCAGAGGAGCTGCTCAGCAGCCCTGCCGGGGCAGCTGCAAGGCCTGGTGCCCGTGAAAGGCAACGCAGTCGGTTGCCAGCACAGGCTGCCCGCCAGCCACCCCACTTTCGCCACCGGCCGCACCAGCCATGTCCAAGCAGAGCTCCCCAGCGGCTGGGCTGACGAGGAGACTGGCGAGGCCCTGCCTGAGTGCTGCCCACAGGGCCGGGCTGAAGGGCAGCCCTCATTACAGGGGGCCCAGCTGAGGGCTCGGGCTCCCGCAGCACACTTACGTGGTCAAAGAGTGGCAGGAGCTTCTCAGCCAGCTGCAGAGCCGTGCGACCGGCCTCTCTCCTCTCCACACCAGCCATCACGTTCCGCAGCACAAGCAGGGCCTTCAGCACGACGTCTGCGCTGGTGTCCTGCAGGGCCTCCAGGATGTCTGGCAGCACGACCTGAATTTTTCTTGCCTGTAGGAAAGACACAGTTTCCCTTCCGTGAAGCCGTGAGAGACCACCCTGGGCAAAGGGCTCTGGTTCCTGAGCACCAGCCTCCTGCCTTGCTTCCTGGCAGCTGGCATGGCAATCGCCTCCTGCAAGCAGTGGCCGCGGGCGCACTACAGGGATGCGGGGAGAGCAACGGGGAGGGACGGGAGGGCAGAAGAGCAAAGCCCCAGGCTGCCAATATGGCTTTGCTTGACGATGGCCCGCTCACCTTCTCAGGGCTCTCTGACACGGTGGAGAGCCCTTTGAGAGCCATCAAGCGCATCGCTGGGCTTGGGTGCTTCAGGTAACTCTGCAGGTGCACTGGGTTACCAAACTCCTCTTCCGAAACGTGATTCTGGGCCAGCATCTGCAAGAAAGAGCAGGGGGAGCCTGGCAGGGCCTGCAGGGCTCCCTGCAGCCTCTTCTTCTCCCGCCTTTGGGCAGGGATGGAGCAGCGCGAGCTGGCACCAAAGGCACCAGGCGCGGCTGGTTACGGGGGCTTGCCGGCCCTGCCGGCCCCAGGGACGATGTGTCCGTACGCCCTGGGGGAGCTGGCAGGTTGGGGGTAGATGGGGACAGGGCTGTGCCTGTGTGCCTGAAGGGCCACGCGCAGCCCTGCTGGGAGCAAGGTTTCATCTGGGAACTCACAGCCAAGCGACGGATGCAGGTGTCTTCTGTCACCGTCGTGCACCAGTTGCGCAGTGGCAAGTCTTCCAACAGCACATTTAAAACCTTCTCCAAGGCCTGTGGCATTGCCAGGACCACCTCCCACATGCCCAGGGCAGTGCTGCAAGCACAGAATACTCTGTCAGTGGGGCTGCCTCAGCCGCAGGGCCACGGCCCGGGCCAGCCCCGTAGGACCCAGGCTGTCCTGCAGCCCCTGTGACTTGGGGAGCGCTGGGGGCCCAGCCTGGGCAAGCAGGAAGGCTCTGAGCTGGCGTTCCCTGGGGGCAGGGGGGCTCTGGGCTGCCTTGGACAGCTGGGCTGCTGCAGCCCTGGCTGGCCCAGTGGGGCTGGAACACGTTGGTGGGATGGAGGGCTGTGCTCCTTGGGGATGCCCTGCCGTTTGCCATGGCTCTGGCAAGCAGAGAGTCTCCAGGTGCATCTCCCGACGTGGAACAAGCCCTCAAGGATGTTAAGGCCAGGACCTGTCACTTGGCGGAGAGAACTGCAGCAGGTTCTTGACTTCTTCCCTGGACATCAGGTTGGTCAGCTGGAGAAGCAGGGAGTCCAGGCAGCGCCGCGCTGATGCCGTGTGGATGCTGTCCAGGTTTTTTCTGATGCGCTCCATGATCGTTGGCACCTGGGGGGACAAGGTGGGAATGGTGTGTCCACCGGACTGCAGCCATTTCCACAGCTGCCACTGAAAGTTTGGCCCCTTCCATTGCTCTCTGCTGCCTTCACGTGGCTTCTGGAGCCCAAGAGACCTCGATGTGCGAGGGAGGCAAGGAGGGAGGGAGGGATGGAGGAACAACGCCTGAAAGAGCTCAAGGGCAGGGCAATGGCCACAGGCCACTTACATCTGTCAGCCAGTACTTGGGGTCCTCCAAGGCTGTGTCCAGCACGCTGCAGGCGCCCTGCTTGTCATGGACGCTGGAGTCTTGTAAAGCTTCAAGAGCTGTGAGGATGATGTCCAGCCTCTCAGAAGGGAAGAGGTATCCTCCAAACGCCTGTGGGAAGGAGGAGGGGAGGGAGGACATGCCGCACTGAGTGTCCCAAGGGTGCTGCTTAGCTGAGCAGCAAGGGCAGCTCCGGAGAGAGGGCCCTCAGGGGGAGGGAGTGAGGATGGGGCGTACGGGGACAGAGTGCTGGCCCTGCAGGTAACCAGGGCTTGCTGGTGGCCAGGAGGGCTGGAGCTGCTGCCGGGACACAGGGGAGCAGCCTTCGCATAGCCCCAGCTTCGGGACAAGAGGAACCCTCTCACCAGGGCGAGGGAGGCCGTGCCAGCCCCACGGTTCTGGACCCCTTTGCTCACACGAGTTGCCTGCTGATGCTACGGACAAGATTCCCAGCAAGGCCAGAGCTCATTACCTCGGCAATCTCACAGGGAAAGGACATTACAATCAATGGAAATGTCGCATCCTTCAAACTCTTGTGTGTCTCTGCGTAATTTTCCATGTCCTTTGTCAGCGAGCATTCTAAACAGGGGGAACACCGAAGAGTCAGTAGGGAAGAGCATCTTTGCCAACAAGCTTGCCAAATGGTGAAAAGCACTTTCACTAGGAATGGCTGAGGAGGGAGGCTCAGACCCATGCTGAGGAGAGTGGTGGGCAGGGATGTAAAGCACAGGGTGACGGCTGCTGGGAGCAAGAGGGACCTCAGGGATGATGCAGAAGGAGGAGAAGCAATGGCGCTGGGTGCCGTGGGGGTAGCAGCGTGTCACAGACCCCTTCTGCTCGGGGTCGGGATGTGCAGGAAGCTCCCTGCCATCTGCTTGCAAGACGGCAGGGAGCAAACAGTCAAGGAGAATTCTGGAGGGCGTCACCATCCCTGGTGATGCACGGCTGGCTCTGCTGTTCACTCCTCAGGGAAGATGTGGTTTGGGAAGTGGCAATCGATTGATGGCTTAGACTGGGGAATACCGCGAAACGGCGTGGTAGGTGAGCTGGGGAGGGTTGAGAAGGACAGCAGCAGAGAACTGCTCCTGGACATGAGGTGAGCGTTTAGCTTCTGTGGAAAACGATAGCCAGATTCCTGCGGGAAGCTGCTGTGAGGAGCAGAGGAGGTCAGGGACCCTGGCAGACTTTCATGGACAGCCTCCACCAAGCAAAAGAACAATCCTTCACAATACTCGGGGAAAAGAAGCAGACATACCAGCAGATGTCTGTGTGCAGACGGACGCTGCCCACCACACCTTCTCTTACCTCTTCCATCTGAGATGATTTTGTAGAAGCGAAAAAGAGCATCAAAAGCTGTGCAACTGATGGAATCTGTGCCACAGCTGACAATGAAGAGGTGGCCCAGCAGCTGGCCCAGGATGGGGATGTAGAGCTCTCTGAGATCTTTGTGGCTGTCCTTGTGTTTTTCATTGTAGTCTGAGATCTGGGGGAGGGAGGGAGGAGAGACAAAGGGCTTAGTGGAGGCAGAGCCGGCCCCTGAGAGAGCAGGGTCTGGGGAGGGAAGAGCAGGGGCAAAGGAGGGACGAAGAGCCTTGCTTCAGGGTGCTGAGGCCCTCACATGCACCCAGGCTTGCCTCGCAGGCACCCCTGAGTGGCAGGATGCTCTGGGATGCACGAAAGGGTCGGGAATTCCTTGTTCCTTACCTTGGCCACAAAATGTGAGAGGATGAAGTCACTCAGCCTCTCAATCCTCCTCACAGCTCTCTCACGCACAGTTGAGTTTTTGGAGCCAGCAAGGTCCAGCAGCACCTGCAAGGAGAGAAGTTGCTGGGCTGACAGGGGTCTGCAAATGTGACCTGAGAGGATTCTTTGGAAATTCTTTGCAAATGCCAAACCTCCAAGATATTCTGCAACTCTGCGCTGATGCTGGCGGTGGGACAGTTGCGTACGAAGGCCGCCAGCATGGGGTCCATGGCATTCATAGTCTGCAAGGAGGACAGATGATCACTGAATTATTTCTGTGGCCCTTCTCAGCCCCAGGAGCTGGCTCTGAGCCCCTCTGGAGCCCAGGGGTGGCTTTGGGGCTAAAAAGCTGCTGCGTGCAGACCTCCTGCAGCACAGGATCAGGCCAGGGAAGGGGAAGGGGAAGAAGGGATGAGGCTGGGAAAGCAAATCTGGGCCCCGGCCCTGCACTGCTCTCCAGTTGTCTCAGCACGGGGAAGCAAGGCAGCAGCTCAGCAGGACTGGGGGTGCCGGTACCTCGCCCAGCACATACCTTGGTGTAGAGCGCTCTTTTTCTCTCTGGCACATCCGACTCCGGAGGCAGAAAGAAGACGCTCCTGTAGCACGCGTTCCGGAGACTCTCCTTTTTGCCGTGCAGTGCTCTCGGCACGGTGTTGCTGAGGGAGAGAGAGAGAGGAGCCTGTTGGACGCAGTGCCTCGAGGCTTATGAAGGAGGACACGGACCTCCCTTGGCCAGGCATCCCTGGGAGGGACGGGCAGCCTCCCTGCCAGCTTCAGGGCCACCAGGACATTGCCCTGGGGATGTGCTGGCCCAACCAGGGGCTGGGCACTCACCTGAGGACGGCGATGGTCTCCATGGCCTTCTGCCGAAATTCTGTGCGCAAGCTGTCCATGGGCTCCTTTTCCAGCAGCGCCTGCAGAGCACAAGCGGGATGAGACCTTGCAGCCGCCGGCACCCAGCACCAGCAGAGCCAGCGCTGCCCCAGCCCCGGCCTCCCAGGGGGCTGGTGCCGGGGGTCTTGCCCCTTCCCCAACCCGCCGCACATCCTCTCACCATGATGTTCTCCACCAGCTTATTTTTGCGGCAGAAGGCATGCAAGTCCAGCGTCAAGCCCTTCTCCGAAACAGTTCTGCACAGAGCGCAGATTTTGCTGAGGAACAGCATCTTCTGCGCCTCCTTGTCCTGGCAGCCACAAAGACACCAACAGAGCGTTAGGGGGACACCCACGGCCAGCAGGACCAAAGCCTTGAGGGGTCTGGAGCTGTGTGGGACGCCCGGAGGCCACGGCTCTGCCCAGCCAGCAGCCTTCCAGCAGCCCCGCAGCAGAGCCGTGGCAGCGCCAGGAGCACGGCTGCGATGCAAGCGGTTGCCGTTACCTTTTCTGTGCCGCGGACATAAGCCTCGATGAATTCCACGGATGTGTCTTTGCACAGTTTCCTTGCCTTATCTGGAAAGGAGGAAAGCAAAGAGTGCTGCAGAGAGGGGCTGAATGCAGGAGTGAGGAGAGGAAGGGCCCCAGCCCCAGAAGGACGTGGGGAGGCCGCGAGGATGCCCAGAGGCTGCAGGAGCTCTGCTGGGAAGAGAGGCTGAGGGAGCTGGGCTTGTGGAGCCTGGAGAAGGCTGCGGGGGGACCTCGCTGCGGCCTCCCAGTGCCCAAAGGGGCCTCCAGGAAAGCTGGGGGGGATCTTCATCAGGGAGTGCAGCGACAGGACAAGGGGTGATGGCTTTAACCTAAAAGAGGGCAGGTTTCTTTCGGTCAGGGAGGGATTTCTATCCTTCACGCCCAGGGTGGTGAGGCCCTGGCGCAGGCTGCGGTGCCCCCTCCCTGGCGCTGCCCACGGCCAGGCTGGGTGGGCTTTGGGCAGCCTGGGCTGGGGGGAGGCGTCGTGATCGCTGACGTCCCCCCCAGCCCAAAGCGTCCTGGGATTCTGTGGTGCTGTGGAGGAAGCTCAGCACCGTCGGGCCCACCCGCCGGGTTAGCCAGGAAAGGAGTCCTGGAGTCAAGCAGGGGTCTCGCTGTCCCCAACCCTCCCCACCCCATCCCCGTGACCCTGACTCACTGGGATCCAGCAGCTGCGACTCGTCCTTGCTGTCCGCTGCCGGGCTGCTTTCCGCGGCCGGGCTGCTTTCCGCGGCCGGGCTGCTTTCCGCGGCCGGGCTGCTTTCCGCGGCCGGGCTGCTTTCCGCGGCCGGGCTGCTGCCCTCTGCCAGCAAGCTGTCCTCTGCTGGCCGGCTGCTGCCCTCAGAAGACCAGGTCTCCTGCCAGGCCAGCCTGGGCTTCTTGGGGGGCATGCCTCCCTCCTCATCGGATTCAGAAGGAGACTTTGGCTTGCGAACACGGCCCTTCAGGATAAAACGGCGGCTCCTGTGGGCGGGCGGTTGCGGCATTGCGGGACGTGGGCTGTGCTCGGGGACTCCTCGAAGGCCCTGTGCTCCTGCCCTGTCCGTCACTGCCGTGCACCGACACTGAGGGTCCGAGCCACGGCTGCACTCTTATAAGGCGGACCCCTGGGGTGTCATCAGGTGATGTCACAAAGGGTCCCAGTGTGACACGCGCCTGGGCTGGGTGGGTCCCGGGCGCCCGGGCGCCGTACGTTCGCGGGCGGCACCAAGCTGGGCAGGAGGGTTGATCCGCTTGAGGGCAGGAAGGCTCTGCAGAGGGATCCGGACAGGCTGGATCGACGGGCCGCATCCAGCTGCGTGGCATTCAAGGCCAAATGCTGGGCGCCACACTTGGAATCCTAGAATATCCCGAGTTGGAAAGGGGCAGACCTGAAGGGATGAAAGACACGGTCTCCTGATGGCTCTTGAGCAGAAGGCGCCCCGAGACACGCGCCTCAAGCCAGCCAGCAATTGGCCACTGCGCAAAGCTCATCATTAGCGTTGTAGCCAAGTTAATTTATCTCCACCTTGCTCACCTGGCATCAGCCAATTTTTCACCCTAAACAGCATGTATTTATCTAGCTGTACAACGGACATTTTGTCCAGAAGGATACTGAGAGAAACAGTATTGAAAACTTGATGGAAATCCAAAACCTGGCTTCCCTTGGTCAACTAGATGGGTGACGTTGTCATAAAAGGAAATTAAGTTTGTTAAACAGGACTTTCCCCTCATGAACCTTGGTGGGCTGTGACCAATGACTGCGTTGTCTTTCAGGTGTTTTTCAGTAACGCCCAGGACAGTTCTCTCCATATTTTCACTAGGCTCTGAAGAGAGACTGGCAGGTCCGTAATTATCAGGCTCTTCTTTCTTGCCCTTCTTGAAAGCTGTCACAACGATTGCCAGCCTAGTGTCAACTTGGACCTCTCTGGGCTCCCAAGACCATTGAAAAATAATTGAGAGAGGTCTCACAAGGACATTATCATAGAATCATAGAATCGTAGAATATCCCGAGTTGGAAGGGACCCATAAGGACCATCTAGTCCAACTCTTGGCACCGCACAGGTCTGCCCAAAGTTTAGACCGTGTGACTAAGTGCACAGTCCAATCGCTTCTTAAATTCAGACAGGGTTGGTGCAGTGACTACGTCCCTGGGGAGCCTGTTCCACCATGCGACCACCCTCTCGGTGAAGAACCTCTTCCTGATGTCCAGCCTAAGCTTCCCCCGCCTCAGCTTAACACCATTCCCGCGGGTCCTATCACTGCTGTTTACGCTGAATAGGTCACCTGCCTCTCCACTCCCCTTCGCGAGGAAGTTGTAGAACGCGACGAGGATTAGTCGGCCCTCTGAGAACCCTGGGATGAATCCCCTCAGGCCCCATAGACTCATATGCATCCAGGGTGGGCTTGGCTGGGAGGTTTTTGTTACTGCAGTCACGGCCCTCCAACTCTGGGCCCCTTGGGTCCCAGAGCCCATCACTGCTCTTGAAGACAGAGGCGACAAAGGCATTAAATGTCTCTGCTTCACCTGTGTCCCTGCTTGTGAGGTGACCAGCCTCATCAAGTAACGGACCGATGTTTCCTCTAGTCCTCCTTTTGCTGTTAACATATTCAATACATATATAGAGAGAGATGGATATATGTCTGTGTTGTCGCCCACAGTACTAGCCAGCTTCACCTCTGAGCTTTGGCCGCACGAATTTTCTCCCGACAGAGGCGAACAGCACCTCTGTAGCCCTGCCACGTCACCCGACCTCGCTTCCAGTGGCCACACGCTTTCTTTTTCCCCTTAAGCTCTAGAAGAAGATCCCTGCTCAGCCAAGCTGGCCTTCTGCCCCGCCTGCTTGACTTCCGACATTTTGGAATCGCCTGCTCCTGTGCTCTTAGGAGGTGGCGCTTAAAAAGATGGACCCCGATACCTTCCCAAGCAGCTTCTCAGGGGACCTTCCCAACTAGTTCCCTCAGCAGCCTGAAGTCTGCCCTCCCCGTGTCCAGAGTTCACAGAACTGGAGGGGTTGGAAGGGACCTCAAGAGACCATCGGGTCCAACCCCCCTGCCAAAAGCAGGTTTTGTGGCAGTTTTCCTCCTGTCACCAAAGATTTTAAACTCAACTGCTTCCTGATTGCCATGGCCAAGATGGCCGCCGATCACCACTTCCCATGGGGCTGTGGCCTCTCAGATTATTTTTGCCTATGTTGTCCTGGTTCCAGTTAGGACACAGTTAATTTTCCTCACAGTAGCTGGTAGGGTGCTATGTTTTGGATTAGGCTGAGAAGAGCGCTGGTAACATGCTGATGCTGTGATTGTCGCAGAGCAGTGTTTACACCAGGCCAAGGCCTTTTCGGCTTCTCGCTCTGTCCTGCCAGCGAGCAGGCTGGGGGTGCAGCAGGAGCTGGGAGGGGACAGAGCCAGGACAGCTGACCCAAACCGGCCAAAGGGGTATTCCATACCATCTGGCGTCATGCTAAACAATATATGGGGGTGGCTGGCCGGGGTGGGGGGCCGGCTGCTCGGGGATAGGCTGGGCATCGGTCAGCGGGTGGTGGGCAATTGCACTGTGCATCACTTGTTTCGTACACATTATTGGTAGGAGTACTATTATTATTATTATTATTTTCCTGTCTTAATAAACTGTCTTTATCTCAACTCACAGGCTTCACTTTCCCGTTTCTCTCCCCTATCCCAGAGAGGGAGGGGGGAAGGTGGGCGAACGGCTGTGTGGGGTTCAGCTGCCGGCCGGGTTAAACCACAGCACAGTGTTCTTCTTTTGGCATCACACTGCCCACCACATCCCACAGACCCCAGGAAAAGCCCCGAACCAGACATGGGTGTGCAGGATCTCCCCTCCAGTAGCTGGTATCAGGCCTTGGCCCTCCTGCTTCATCAAAATATTTCTCATCACAGTGCCTTTGACTATCTGTAATCATGGCCTCCAATTATCTGCTCTAACAAGTTCTTGGGGAGACTCTCTTAGTAACGGCCCTCAGCGGGGCCCGTTAACACTCCAAGTCACTTCAGCTTTTTCTTCTGACTTTACTTTCTCAATCGCTTGCATCATTCTCCTCTCGGTACCTGAGCTTCATAAATTCAGCACCAAAATACACCGTGGAACTCATTAAAATGAAGAAACTCCTAACGCTTCTTACATAGTTTTGTTCAAGACTTGTACAGCTAATTGGAGAGCTTTCATGGTGTAGTTAAGGAGGAAGATTTCAAAGAGCACCTAATAAAATTTTTTTCTCATCTTAAAGGGTGCGTTTAGTTTAATTTCGGTTTGGAGCACTTCAGTTCACTAATTGATATTGATCCAGGGTGTCTCCTTTGGGGAACTGCATAGATAGGAAAAGCAGACTCTTGAGATCTGACACTGCATGGACAACCTTGCTCCTCCCCACCCCAGCCCTGACATTTCTCCCATTGTCTACTTGGTGCTTGCACCACTTTTCCTTACACCACACTTCTGCACCAAAGTCTGCAGCTGGATGTTACAGCTCCTTTGCACCAGCTCCCACCTGCTTTCCTTAGACACCTGGCTGCACTCAGGTGCAGAAGGGTTTTTCCTATTTCCAGCCAAAGAACGTGAAAACACACTGCAATTATCCAGAAAACAAAGCAAGCTCATCGTGTATGCCTCCTGTGACGTTTACCTTCACAAAAGAATGACTGTAGAAGTATTTTATACTGATAGACAGGAAATTAAAAATGATAGTGTTATTATTAATCCATATCATATGAACTCAATGAGAAATGATGAGGATCTTGGTAAGGAAACAATTAGACAGACTGCTGATAGATGGACAAGCTGGGCTGCTTCTACCTGAAGCTCAAAGCAGCAACTGGGTCTGTGAGAGCAGTCTAATGATCAAAGAGTAAGGGGAGGGCAAACCAGGAGAACCAAGGGAAGTGCATAGGTCCAGACAGGCGGCTGGAAAGGGGACATTCAGCAGGGTCTGTGTAATCAAAACTTGTGGATGTGCCTGGAAGGTGAGGGAGCACACCATGCTAGACAAAGCGATGACAATGCAAGTACAGGTGAACTTCAGGATTTCTTCTCCAGCGATGAATATACATCCTGAAAATTCACATTTCTTCATGATAGAAATTACACACAAAGCGTGTAATGTTTTATAAAAAGGATTGAATCATTTGAGGTGACGAGTAGTTGCTCTTTTACCCAAGTACTAAAGAAATTACTGGGTATTCAGGCAGAGCTCTGCTGTCAAGACAGTAAGCAAGCAGGACATGCGAGAGACCAGAGCCCTTTGGAGGATGCAGATGGAGCCAGGTGGAGATACCAGAGCATGTCCACTGCCAGCAGTGGTCTTTGTCCCAATAACGCCAGCCCAGCCCAACACATGAGACCCCTTCAAAGACAACACCCTTGTTCAGTGGGTTCTTGGGATTCACCTAAAGTTGAAATGGCCACTGGAAGACCCAATATACTCTCCCTTATTCCTAGTTAGCAGCTGAACAGCCATTTACCATCAGGGGTCATCTGTGGCAATCTCAGGCTGAAAGACTCAAGAGCAGGACACTTCAAAGGGCTGAGGCAGAACCCATCAGCTTACCCCAGTTTGTGAATCATCCCCTTCCAACAGGGATATGAAAGTAAATAGTGTGAAATGACCCGTCAGGTCAATGCACAGAGTACGGGACAGTCCTACATACTGTGCTGTAGTGGTAGAAGGCAAAAAGCATTGCATTGTGCCTCTGTGATTCAGATAATCACAGGTTATCTGAAAAATCACGTTGGACGATTTCCTGTACTTATTTTTCTTTATTATTATTTCCCAGGTATTTCTCCTTCTTCTTCTTGTTCTTCTTCTTCTTCTTCTACTACTTCTTCTTCTTCTCCTTCTTCTCCTTCTTCTCCTTCTTCTTCTCCTTCTCCTTTCTACTAATTATTCTTTTTTTTCCCCTCATTCTTTCATTTTCCTTTAGAACGAGGCTTCCAGTATAGATAACGAAAATAAAGAAAGCATCAGAACTTCACTGGTCTCAGCTGCCATCTCTTCCCATCTCCTCTGGAGCTGGGGGAGCAGCCCCAGCATGCAGGAGGGGCTCGGGTCCAAGAGCCCAGCTGCCACATGGAGGAGCAGCCCCGGTGGCCCTCGGGGCTCCACCTCACTGCCCGCTGGGCTCTGCCTCTCTGCTGCCTTTGGGTCGGGGCTGCTGCTTCCCTGGAGCCGTGGCCATGGCCAGCAGCAGGACGTGGCCTTTTCACTGCTGCTCTCTTTCGGCTTCCACATTGTGATTCTTGTCCCTGGATAAGCCCTCAGATCTCATGTATGTTGGTGACACTCCTGTTGTCTCTACAGTGACATCCCTGTGGCTGCAGGCAGCAGCAGGCAATGTGCAGCCCCGGGTCACAGCTGGCCTCCCTGCTAGCAGCACAGTAACAAAAGGGGCTGCTCAGGGCAAACCCAGAAGCCTGGAAGCCTCTTCCAAATGTGGCCTGGAGCTATTAAAGAAATGTGTGGACTTGGTGCTAAGGGCCGTGCTTTTGTGGTGGGCCTGGTAGTGTTAGCTGACGGCTGGACTTGAGCTGAAGGGCCTTTTCCAACCGCAGCGGTTCTGTGACTCTTTCATTGAGTAGGCACCAAGCAGTCACCGGGCCCAGGGAAAAGACGTCCTTGGTAGCCTCCAAGTTAGCTCAGCGTCACGGCACCGAGTCACTTGGAAGGAGCTGCTGGAATAATGAGACAAGAACCCGGTTCTATTAAGATATATATTGATGTTTTGAGGAGTGCTGCGTGGCTAGCAGCACCACAGCTGTCGAAATCTCCGTCCTGACGTTCTGTTACGCCTTGACGCCAGGATCATGATGGTCTGAGCTGCCAGGCATCTGACCATGGGTTCCACATCCTTCCCTGAAGACCGGAGGACTGCCAAAGAAAGAAGAGCAGAGATGAAAACCCACTCCTTGCAGAGATCCCCAGGCATCCCCTGCAGACCATGCCAGCCCCACTCGACTCTTCCCTTTCGACACTCAACCCTTTCAGCAGCACTGCCCAACTCCAGGCTGGGAGGGCATTCCCTGACATGCCGGGCTCCCCCGTCTCCTCTCCCTCCTTCCTATGCCTGCGTTGCTCCTCCGCCCCGAAGCATTTCCCTGGAGCAGGGCAAGGCATGGGGGCCTCTGCCCCTGTCCCCCCAGCCCTAGCACACACACCACTGCCCTCACTCACCGCTGATGATTTCATTCTGCTTCTCCTCGCTCTGGTCCCCGGAGTAGCGCGCAGCAAGCCCTAGACACAGAGTTCCCATCAGAGCCCCGCTCCCCAGCACGCTCCCAGCAGCGCAGCCCCTGGCCTGGCCAGCCAGGCTGTGCCCCCTCCTGCACCCCAGCAAGGTCATTGCCCGAGGGGGGCTGGAGCAAGGGCCCAGTCGGGGGGCTCTGGGGGCAACAGGGCTGCGCCTCGCTGCCAGGGCAGTGCCTGGGGCTGCCAAAGGCTGCCCAAAGAGGGACCCAGGGGCTGGGCTCACCAATGAACCTGACGGCCTCAAGTCGCAAGACGGTCTGGGAGTCCTGCAGGTAGGGCTGGCTGTGCTGCAGGTATTCTTCTACTCTGCCTCCGTCCTGCTGCAGCTGGAGAGAGAACACAAGGTCACGGGGCTTGCAGACCCTCCCCAGGGTCTCCTCCAGCATCCTGGGGGCAGGGAGGGCAGAGGGGCCTGCAGAAGAGCCCCCTGGGGCTCTGTGCTGGAAGGAAGGGAGCGAGGATGCGGCTGCAGGCAGCGGGCTCTGGCCGGGCACGTTTGCCCAGCTGGGGCTGGGGCCTGTGGGGTCGTCCTTACCAAGCACTCCCCGATCCTGCAGGTCTGTTTTGTCTGGGCCAAGTGCTTGAGTTCTTTGCGTCGCAGAAACTCTGCAGCGACGACGAGAGCTTCCCCAGAGGCCTGTGGAGCAGCAGAGGTTGGGACATGGCAGCACAGCCTTGGGAAGGAGACCCTCTGTCCCCTCCTCTTGGCAGGGCTGCGAGCCTTTCCCAGCGCGTTACGGGAGGCTGTGGTGGGGGACGGCGTGCACGGGGTTCCATGGCCAGGGCAAGGACACGGGACAGCCGCCATCGGAGGCAGCTCACGCTGCCGGCCAGGGATCCCCCAGAGCGTCCCTGTGGTGTCGGCACACCCTCGCCCACGTAACTGGTCAGCTCTGAGATCTGTACCTTTGCTACGCTCTCACTCTGGTCTCTCATCCGAAAGTAGAGTGGGAGAAGGCTGCTGTGCACTGTCCTCTTCAGTGCCCTCTTCCTTTGCCGCAGCACAGCCTCCGTCACGGCTTGGAAGAGGCAGATGGAGTGCTCCCGCACCTGGCTGGACTCCTGGCAGGGAGGAGGACAGGATGAATTTCAGCAACAGCTGCTGCCCGCCCATGGGGAGCAGGGGCATTAGCGTGGCTGACGCGAAGGGAGATCGCAGAACTGGGAGATGCTTCGGCGCTGGATCCTTCCCAGAGGAGCTGCTCAGCAGCCCGGCCAGGCAGCTGCAAGGCCTGGTGCCCGTGAAAGGCAACGCAGTCGGTTGCCAGCACAGGCTGCCCGCCAGCCACCCCACTTTCGCCACCGGCCGCACCAGCCATGTCCAAGCAGAGCTCCCCAGCGGCTGGGCTGACGAGGAGACTGGCGAGGCCCTGCCTGAGTGCTGCCCACAGGGCCGGGCTGAAGGGCAGCCCTCATTACAGGGGGCCCAGCTGAGGGCTCGGGCTCCCGCAGCACACTTACGTGGTCAAAGAGTGGCAGGAGCTTCTCAGCCAGCTGCAGAGCCGTGCGACCGGCCTCTCTCCTCTCCACACGAGCCATCACGTTCCGCAGCACAAGCAGGGCCTTCAGCACGACGTCTGCGTTGGTGTCCTGCAGGGCCTCCAGGATGTCTGGCAGCACGACCTGAATTTTTCTTGCCTGTAGGAAAGACACAGTTTCCCTTCCGTGAAGCCGTGAGAGACCACCCTGGGCAAAGGGCTCTGGTTCCTGAGCACCAGCCTCCTGCCTTGCTTCCTGGCAGCTGGCATGGCAATCGCCTCCTGCAAGCAGTGGCCGCGGGCGCACTACAGGGATGCGGGGAGAGCAACGGGGAGGGACGGGAGGGCAGAAGAGCAAAGCCCCAGGCTGCCAACATGGCTTTGCTTGACGATGGCCCGCTCACCTTCTCAGGGCTCTCTGACACGGTGGAGAGCCCTTTGAGAGCCATCAAGCGCATCGCTGGGCTTGGGTGCTTCAGGTAACTCTGCAGGTGCACTGGGTTACCAAACTCCTCTTCCGAAACGTGATTCTGGGCCAGCATCTGCAAGAAAGAGCAGGGGGAGCCTGGCAGGGCCTGCAGGGCTCCCTGCAGCCTCTTCTTCTCCCGCCTTTGGGCAGGGATGGAGCAGCGCGAGCTGGCACCAAAGGCACCAGGCGCGGCTGGTTACGGGGGCTTGCCGGCCCTGCCGGCCCCAGGGACGATGTGTCCGTACGCCCTGGGGGAGCTGGCAGGTTGGGGGTAGATGGGGACAGGGCTGTGCCTGTGTGCCTGAAGGGCCACGCGCAGCCCTGCTGGGAGCAAGGTTTCATCTGGGAACTCACAGCCAAGCGACGGATGCAGGTGTCTTCTGTGACCGTCGTGCACCAGTTGCGCAGTGGCAAGTCTTCCAACAGCACATTTAAAACCTTCTCCAAGGCCTGTGGCATTGCCAGGACCACCTCCCACATGCCCAGGGCAGTGCTGCAAGCACAGAATACTCTGTCAGTGGGGCTGCCTCAGCCGCAGGGCCACGGCCCGGGCCAGCCCCGTAGGACCCAGGCTGTCCTGCAGCCCCTGTGACTTGGGGAGCGCTGGGGGCCCAGCCTGGGCAAGCAGGAAGGGTCTGAGCTGGCGTTCCCTGGGGGCAGGGGGGCTCTGGGCTGCCTTGGACAGCTGGGCTGCTGCAGCCCTGGCTGGCCCAGTGGGGCTGGAACACGTTGGTGGGATGGAGGGCTGTGCTCCTTGGGGATGCCCTGCCGTTTGCCATGGCTCTGGCAAGCAGAGAGTCTCCAGGTGCATCTCCCGACGTGGAACAAGCCCTCAAGGATGTTAAGGCCAGGACCTGTCACTTGGCGGAGAGAACTGCAGCAGGTTCTTGACTTCTTCCCTGGACATCAGGTTGGTCAGCTGGAGAAGCAGGGAGTCCAGGCAGCGCCGCGCTGATGCCGTGTGGATGCTGTCCAGGTTTTTTCTGATGCGCTCCATGATCGTTGGCACCTGGGGGGACAAGGTGGGAATGGTGTGTCCACCGGACTGCAGCCATTTCCACAGCTGCCACTGAAACCTTGGCCCCTTCCATTGCTCTCTGCTGCCTTCACGTGGCTTCTGGAGCCCAAGAGACCTCGATGTGCGAGGGAGGCAAGGAGGGAGGGAGGGATGGAGGAACAACGCCTGAAAGAGCTCAAGGGCAGGGCAATGGCCACAGGCCACTTACATCTGTCAGCCAGTACTTGGGGTCCTCCAAGGCTGTGTCCAGCACGCTGCAGGCGCCCTGCTTGTCATGGACGCTGGAGTCTTGTAAAGCTTCAAGGGCTGTGAGGATGATGTCCAGCCTCTCAGAAGGGAAGAGGTATCCTCCAAACGCCTGTGGGAAGGAGGAGGGGAGGGAGGACATGCCGCACTGAGTGTCCCAAGGGTGCTGCTTAGCTGAGCAGCAAGGGCAGCTCCGGAGAGAGGGCCCTCAGGGGGAGGGAGTGAGGATGGGGCGTACGGGGACAGAGTGCTGGCCCTGCAGGTAACCAGGGCTTGCTGGTGGCCAGGAGGGCTGGAGCTGCTGCCGGGACACAGGGGAGCAGCCTTCGCATAGCCCCAGCTTCGGGACAAGAGGAACCCTCTCACCAGGGCGAGGGAGGCCGTGCCAGCCCCAGCGGTTCTGGACCCCTTTGCTCACACGAGTTGCCTGCTGATGCTACGGACAAGATTCCCAGCAAGGCCAGAGCTCATTACCTTGGCAATCTCACAGGGAAAGGACATTACAATCAATGGAAATGTCGCATCCTTCAAACTCTTGTGTGTCTCTGCGTAACTTTCCATGTCCTTTGTCAGTGAGCATTCTAAACAGGGGGAACACCGAAGCGTCAGTAGGGAAGAGCATCTTTGCCAACAAGCTTGCCAAATGGTGAAAAGCACTTTCACTAGGAATGGTTGAGGAGGGAGGCTCAGACCCCTCAGTAGGTGAGGAGAGTGGTGGGCAGGGATGTAAAGCACAGGGTGACGGCTGCTGGGAGCAAGAGGGACCTCAGGGATGATGCAGAAGGAGGAGAAGCAATGGCGCTGGGTGCCGTGGGGGTAGCAGCGTGTCACAGACCCCTTCTGCTCGGGGTCGGGATGTGCAGGAAGCTCCCTGCCATCTGCTTGCAAGACGGCAGGGAGCAAACAGTCAAGGAGAATTCTGGAGGGCGTCACCATCCCTGGTGATGCACGGCTGGCTCTGCTGTTCACTCCTCAGGGAAGACGTGGTTTGGGAAGTGGCAATCGATTGATGGCTTAGACTGGGGAATACCGCGAAACGGCGTGGTAGGTGAGCTGGGGAGGGTTGAGAAGGACAGCAGCAGAGAACTGCTCCTGGACATGAGGTGAGCGTTTAGCTTCTGTGGAAAACGATAGCCAGAGTCCTGCGGGAAGCTGCTGTGAGGAGCAGAGGAGGTCAGGGACCCTGGCAGACTTTCATGGACAGCCTCCACCAAGCAAAAGAACAATCCTTCACAATACTCGGGGAAAAGAAGCAGACATACCAGCAGATGTCTGTGTGCAGACGGACGCTGCCCACCACACCTTCTCTTACCTCTTCCATCTGAGATGATTTTGTAGAAGCGAAAAAGAGCATCAAAAGCTGTGCAACTGACGGAATCTGTGCCACAGCTGACAATGAAGAGGTAGCCCAGCAGCTGGCCCAGGATGGGGATGTAGAGCTCTCTGAGATCTTTGTGGCTGTCCTTGTGTTTTTCATTGTAGTCTGAGATCTGGGGGAGGGATGGAGGAGAGACAAAGGGCTTAGTGGAGGCAGAGCCGGCCCCTGAGAGAGCAGGGTCTGGGGAGGGAAGAGCAGGGGCAAAGGAGGGACGAAGAGCCTTGCTTCAGGGTGCTGAGGCCCTCACATGCACCCAGGCTTGCCTCGCAGGCACCCCTGAGTGGCAGGATGCTCTGGGATGCACGAAAGGGTCGGGAATTCCTTGTTCCTTACCTTGGCCACAAAATGTGAGAGGATGAAGTCACTCAGCCTCTCAATCCTCCTCACAGCTCTCTCACGCACAGTTGAGTTTTTGGAGCCAGCAAGGTCCAGCAGCACCTGCAAGGAGAGAAGTTGCTGGGCTGACAGGGGTCTGCAAATGTGACCTGAGAGGATTCTTTGGAAATTCTTTGCAAATGCCAAACCTCCAAGATATTCTGCAACTCTGCGCTGATGCTGGCGGTGGGACAGTTGCGTACGAAGGCCGCCAGCATGGGGTCCATGGCATTCATAGTCTGCAAGGAGGACAGATGATCACTGAATTATTTCTGTGGCCCTTCTCAGCCCCAGGAGCTGGCTCTGAGCCCCTCTGGAGCCCAGGGGTGGCTTTGGGGCTAAAACGCTGCTGCGTGCAGACCTCCTGCAGCACAGGATCAGGCCAGGGAAGGGGAAGGGGAAGAAGGGATGAGGCTGGGAAAGCAAATCTGGGCCCCGGCCCTGCACTGCTCTCCAGTTGTCTCAGCACGGGGAAGCAAGGCAGCAGCTCAGCAGGACTGGGGGTGCCGGTACCTCGCCCAGCACATACCTTGGTGTAGAGCGCTCTTTCTGTCTCTGGCACATCCGACTCCGGAGGCAGAAAGAAGACGCTCCTGTAGCACGCGTTCCGGAGACTCTCCTTTTTGCCGTGCAGTGCTCTCGGCACGGTGTTGCTGAGGGAGAGAGAGAGAGGAGCCTGTTGGACGCAGTGCCTCGAGGCTTATGAAGGAGGACACGGACCTCCCTTGGCCAGGCATCCCTGGGAGGGACGGGCAGCCTCCCTGCCAGCTTCAGGGCCACCAGGACATTGCCCTGGGGATGTGCTGGCCCAACCAGGGGCTGGGCACTCACCTGAGGACGGCGATGGTCTCCATGGCCTTCTGCCGAAATTCTGTGCGCAAGCTGTCCATGGGCTCCTTTTCCAGCAGCGCCTGCAGAGCACAAGCGGGATGAGACCTTGCAGCCGCCGGCACCCAGCACCAGCAGAGCCAGCGCTGCCCCAGCCCCGGCCTCCCAGGGGGCTGGTGCCGGGGGTCTTGCCCCTTCCCCAACCCGCCGCACATCCTCTCACCATGATGTTCTCCACCAGCTTATTTTTGCGGCAGAAGGCATGCAAGTCCAGCGTCAAGCCCTTCTCCGAAACAGTTCTGCACAGAGCGCAGATTTTGCTGAGGAACAGCATCTTCTGCGCCTCCTTGTCCTGGCAGCCACAAAGACACCAACAGAGCGTTAGGGGGACACCCACGGCCAGCAGGACCAAAGCCTTGAGGGGTCTGGAGCTGTGTGGGACGCCCGGAGGCCACGGCTCTGCCCAGCCAGCAGCCTTCCAGCAGCCCCGCAGCAGAGCCGTGGCAGCGCCAGGAGCACGGCTGCGATGCAAGCGGTTGCCGTTACCTTTTCTGTGCCGCGGACATAAGCCTCGATGAATTCCACGGATGTGTCTTTGCACAGTTTCCTTGCCTTATCTGGAAAGGAGGAAAGCAAAGAGTGCTGCAGAGAGGGGCTGAATGCAGGAGTGAGGAGAGGAAGGGCCCCAGCCCCAGAAGGACGTGGGGAGGCCGCGAGGATGCCCAGAGGCTGCTGGAGCTCTGCTGGGAAGAGAGGCTGAGGGAGCTGGGCTTGTGGAGCCTGGAGAAGGCTGCGGGGGGACCTCGCTGCGGCCTCCCAGTGCCCAAAGGGGCCTCCAGGAAAGCTGGGGGGGATCTTCATCAGGGAGTGCAGCGACAGGACAAGGGGTGATGGCTTTAACCTAAAAGAGGGCAGGTTTCTTTCGGTCAGGGAGGGATTTCTATCCTTCACGCCCAGGGTGGTGAGGCCCTGGCGCAGGCTGCGGTGCCCCCTCCCTGGCGCTGCCCACGGCCAGGCTGGGTGGGCTTTGGGCAGCCTGGGCTGGGGGGAGGCGTCGTGATCGCTGACGTCCCCCCCAGCCCAAAGCGTCCTGGGATTCTGTGGTGCTGTGGAGGAAGCTCAGCACCGTCGGGCCCACCCGCCGGGTTAGCCAGGAAAGGAGTCCTGGAGTCAAGCAGGGGTCTCGCTGTCCCCAACCCTCCCCACCCCATCCCCGTGACCCTGACTCACTGGGATCCAGCAGCTGCGACTCGTCCTTGCTGTCCGCTGCCGGGCTGCTTTCCGCTGACGGGCTGCTTTCCGCGGCCGGGCTGCTTTCTGCGGCCGGGCTGCTTTCCGCGGCCGGGCTGCTTTCTGCGGCCGGGCTGCTGCCCTCTGCCAGCAAGCTGTCCTCTGCTGGCCGGCTGCTGCCCTCAGAAGACCAGGTCTCCTGCCAGGCCAGCCTGGGCTTCTTGGGGGGCATGCCTCCCTCCTCATCGGATTCAGAAGGAGACTTTGGCTTGCGAACACGGCCCTTCAGGATAAAACGGCGGCTCCTGTGGGCGGGCGGTTGCGGCATTGCGGGACGTGGGCTGTGCTCGGGGACTCCTCGAAGGCCCTGTGCTCCTGCCCTGTCCGTCACTGCCGTGCACCGACACTGAGGGTCCGAGCCACGGCTGCACTCTTATAAGGCGGACCCCTGGGGTGTCATCAGGTGATGTCACAAAGGGTCCCAGTGTGACACGCGCCTGGGCTGGGTGGGTCCCGGGCGCCCGGGCGCCGTACGTTCGCGGGCGGCACCAAGCTGGGCAGGAGGGTTGATCCGCTTGAGGGCAGGAAGGCTCTGCAGAGGGATCCGGACAGGCTGGATCGACGGGCCGCATCCAGCTGCGTGGCATTCAAGGCCAAATGCTGGGCGCCACACTTGGAATCCTAGAATATCCCGAGTTGGAAAGGGGCAGACCTGAAGGGATGAAAGACACGGTCTCCTGATGGCTCTTGAGCAGAAGGCGCCCCGAGACACGCGCCTCAAGCCAGCCAGCAATTGGCCACTGCGCAAAGCTCATCATTAGCGTTGTAGCCAAGTTAATTTATCTCCACCTTGCTCACCTGGCATCAGCCAGTTTTTCACCCTAAACAGCATGTATTTATCTAGCTGTACAACGGACATTTTGTCCAGAAGGATACTGAGAGAAACAGTATTGAAAACTTGATGGAAATCCAAAACCTGGCTTCCCTTGGTCAACTAGATGGGTGATGTTGTCATAAAAGGAAATTAAGTTTGTTAAACAGGACTTTCCCCTCATGAACCTTGGTGGGCTGTGACCAATGACTGCGTTGTCTTTCAGGTGTTTTTCAGTAACGCCCAGGACAGTTTTCTCCATATTTTTACTAGGCTCTGAAGAGAGACTGGCAGGTCCGTAATTATCAGGCTCTTCTTTCTTGCCCTTCTTGAAAGCTGTCACAACGATTGCCAGCCTAGTGTCAACTTGGACCTCTCTGGGCTCCCAAGACCATTGAAAAATAATTGAGAGAGGTCTCACAAGGACATTATCATAGAATCATAGAATCGTAGAATATCCCGAGTTGGAAGGGACCCATAAGGACCATCTAGTCCAACTCTTGGCACCGCACAGGTCTGCCCAAAGTTTAGACCGTGTGACTAAGTGCACAGTCCAATCGCTTCTTAAATTCAGACAGGGTTGGTGCAGTGACTACGTCCCTGGGGAGCCTGTTCCACCATGCGACCACCCTCTCGGTGAAGAACCTCTTCCTGATGTCCAGCCTAAGCTTCCCCCGCCTCAGCTTAACACCATTCCCGCGGGTCCTATCACTGCTGTTTACGCTGAATAGGTCACCTGCCTCTCCACTCCCCTTCGCGAGGAAGTTGTAGAACGCGACGAGGATTAGTCGGCCCTCTGAGAACCCTGGGATGAATCCCCTCAGGCCCCATAGACTCATATGCATCCAGGGTGGGCTTGGCTGGGAGGTTTTTGTTACTGCAGTCACGGCCCTCCAACTCTGGGCCCCTTGGGTCCCAGAGCCCATCACTGCTCTTGAAGACAGAGGCGACAAAGGCATTAAATGTCTCTGCTTCACCTGTGTCCCTGCTTGTGAGGTGACCAGCCTCATCAAGTAACGGACCGATGTTTCCTCTAGTCCTCCTTTTGCTGTTAACATATTCAATACATATATAGAGAGAGATGGATATATGTCTGTGTTGTCGCCCACAGTACTAGCCAGCTTCACCTCTGAGCTTTGGCCGCACGAATTTTCTCCCGACAGAGGCGAACAGCACCTCTGTAGCCCTGCCACGTCACCCGACCTCGCTTCCAGTGGCCACACGCTTTCTTTTTCCCCTTAAGCTCTAGAAGAAGATCCCTGCTCAGCCAAGCTGGCCTTCTGCCCCGCCTGCTTGACTTCCGACATTTTGGAATCGCCTGCTCCTGTGCTCTTAGGAGGTGGCGCTTAAAAAGATGGACCCCGATACCTTCCCAAGCAGCTTCTCAGGGGACCTTCCCAACTAGTTCCCTCAGCAGCCTGAAGTCTGCCCTCCCCGTGTCCAGAGTTCACAGAACTGGAGGGGTTGGAAGGGACCTCAAGAGACCATCGGGTCCAACCCCCCTGCCAAAAGCAGGTTTTGTGGCAGTTTTCCTCCTGTCACCAAAGATTTTAAACTCAACTGCTTCCTGATTGCCATGGCCAAGATGGCCGCCGATCACCACTTCCCATGGGGCTGTGGCCTCTCAGATTATTTTTGCCTATGTTGTCCTGGTTCCAGTTAGGACACAGTTAATTTTCCTCACAGTAGCTGGTAGGGTGCTATGTTTTGGATTAGGCTGAGAAGAGCGCTGGTAACATGCTGATGCTGTGATTGTCGCAGAGCAGTGTTTACACCAGGCCAAGGCCTTTTCGGCTTCTCGCTCTGTCCTGCCAGCGAGCAGGCTGGGGGTGCAGCAGGAGCTGGGAGGGGACAGACCCAGGACAGCTGACCCAAACCGGCCAAAGGGGTATTCCATACCATCTGGCGTCATGCTAAACAATATATGGGGGTGGCTGGCCGGGGTGGGGGGCCGGCTGCTCGGGGATAGGCTGGGCATCGGTCAGCGGGTGGTGGGCAATTGCATTGTGCATCACTTGTTTCGTACACATTATTATTATTAATACTATTATCACTATTATCATTATTATTGTTATTATTATTTTCCTGTCTTAATAAACTGTCTTTATCTCAACTCACAGGCTTCACTTTCCCGTTTCTCTCCCCCATCCCAGAGAGGGAGGGGGGAAGGTGGGCGAACGGCTGTGTGGTGTTCAGCTGCCGGCCGGGTTAAACCACAACACCTTCACAAAAGAATGACTGTAGAAGTATTTTATACTGATAGACAGGCAATTAAAAATGATAGTGTTATTATTAATCCATATCATATGAACTCAATGAGAAATGATGAGGATCTTGGTAAGGAAACAATTAGACAGACTGCTGATAGATGGACAAGCTGGGCTGCTTCTACCTGAAGCTCAAAGCAGCAACTGGGTCTGTGAGAGCAGTCTAATGATCAAAGAGTAAGGGGAGGGCAAACCAGGAGAACCAAGGGAAGTGCATAGGTCCAGACAGGCGGCTGGAAAGGGGACATTCAGCAGGGTCTGTTTAATCAAAACTTGTGGATGTGCCTGGAAGGTGAGGGAGCACACCATGCTAGACAAAGCGATGACAATGCAAGTACAGGTGAACTTCAGGATTTCTTCTCCAGCGATGAATATACATCCTGAAAATTCACATTTCTTCATGATAGAAATTACACACAAAGCGTGTAATGTTTTATAAAAAGGATTGAAACATTTGAGGTGACGAGTAGTTGCTCTTTTACCCAAGTACTAAAGAAATTACTGGGTATTCAGGCAGAGCTCTGCTGTCAAGACAGTAAGCAAGCAGGACATGCGAGAGACCAGAGCCCTTTGGAGGATGCAGATGGAGCCAGGTGGAGATACCAGAGCATGTCCACTGCCAGCAGTGGTCTTTGTCCCAATAACGCCAGCCCAGCCCAACACATGAGACCCCTTCAAAGACAACACCCTTGTTCAGTGGGTTCTTGGGATTCACCTAAAGTTGAAATGGCCACTGGAAGACCCAATATACTCTCCCTTATTCCTAGTTAGCAGCTGAACAGCCATTTACCATCAGGGGTCATCTGTGGCAATCTCAGGCTGAAAGACTCAAGAGCAGGACACTTCAAAGGGCTGAGGCAGAACCCATCAGCTTACCCCAGTTTGTGAATCATCCCCTTCCAACAGGGATATGAAAGTAAATAGTGTGAAATGACCCGTCAGGTCAATGCACAGAGTACGGGACAGTCCTACATACTGTGCTGTAGTGGTAGAAGGCAAAAAGCATTGCATTGTGCCTCTGTGATTCAGATAATCACAGGTTATCTGAAAAATCACATTGGACGATTTCCTGTACTTATTTTTCTTTATTATTATTTCCCAGGTACTATGATTTGATTTCTCCTTCTTCTTCTTCTCCTTCTCCTTCTTCTTCTTCTTCTTCTTCTTCTTCTTCTTCTTCTTCTTCTTCTTCTTCTTCTTCTTCTTCTTCTTCTTCTTCTTCTTCTCCTTCTTCTTCTTCTCCTTCTTCTTCTCCTTCTCCTTTCTACTAATTATTCTTTTTTTTCCCCTCATTATTTCATTTTCCTTTAGAACGAGGCTTCCAGTAGAGATAACGAAAATAAAGAAAGCATCAGAACTTCACTGGTCTCAGCTGCCATCTCTTCCCATCTCCTCTGGAGCTGGGGGAGCAGCTCCAGCATGCAGGAGGGGCTCGGGTCCAAGAGCCCAGCTGCCACATGGAGGAGCAGCCCCGGTGGCCCTCGGGGCTCCACCTCACTGCCCGCTGGGCTCTGCCTCTCTGCTGCCTTTGGGTCGGGGCTGCTGCTTCCCTGGAGCCATGGCCATGGCCAGCAGCAGGACGTGGCCTTTTCACTGCTGCTCTCTTTCGGCTTCCACATTGTGATTCTTGTCCCTGGATAAGCCCTCAGATCTCATGTATGTTGGTGACACTCCTGTTGTCTCTACAGTGACATCCCTGTGGCTGCAGGCAGCAGCAGGCAATGTGCAGCCCCGGGTCACAGCTGGCCTCCCTGCTAGCACCACGGAAACAAAAGGGGCTGCTCAGGGCAAACCCAGAAGCCTGGAAGCCTCTTCCAAATGTGGCCTGGAGCTATTAAAGAAATGTGTGGACTTGGTGCTAAGGGCCGTGCTTTTGTGGTGGGCCTGGTAGTGTCAGCTGACGGTTGGACTTGAGCTGAAGGGCCTTTTCCAACCGCAGCGGTTCTGTGACTCTTTCATTGAGTAGGCACCAAGCAGGCACTGGGCCCAGGGAAAAGACGTCCTTGGTAGCCTCCAAGTTAGCTCAGCGTCACGGCACCGAGTCACTTGGAAGGAGCTGCTGGAATAATGAGACAAGAACCCGGTTCTATTAAGATATATATTGATGTATTGAGGAGTGCTGCGTGGCTAGCAGCACCACAGCTGTCGAAATCTCCGTCCTGACGTTCTGTTACGCCTTGACGCCAGGATCATGATGGTCTGAGCTGCCAGGCATCTGACCATGGGTTCCACATCCTTCCCTGAAGACCGGAGGACTGCCAAAGAAAGAAGAGCAGAGATGAAAACCCACTCCTTGCAGAGATCCCCAGGCATCCCCTGCAGACCATGCCAGCCCCACTCGACTCTTCCCTTTCGACACTCAACCCTTTCAGCAGCACTGCCCAACTCCAGGCTGGGAGGGCATTCCCTGACATGCCGGGCTCCCCCGTCTCCTCTCCCTCCTTCCTATGCCTGCGTTGCTCCTCCGCCCCGAAGCATTTCCCTGGAGCAGGGCAAGGCATGGGGGCCTCTGCCCCTGTCCCCCCAGCCCTAGCACACACACCACTGCCCTCACTCACCGCTGATGATTTCATTCTGCTTCTCCTCGCTCTGGTCCCCGGAGTAGCGCGCAGCAAGCCCTAGACACAGAGTTCCCATCAGAGCCCCGCTCCCCAGCACGCTCCCAGCAGCGCAGCCCCTGGCCTGGCCAGCCAGGCTGTGCCCCCTCCTGCACCCCAGCAAGGTCATTGCCCGAGGGGGGCTGGAGCAAGGGCCCAGTCGGGGGGCTCTGGGGGCATCAGAGGCAGTGCCTGGGGCTGCCAAAGGCTGCCCAAAGAGGGACCCAGGGGCTGGGCTCACCAATGAACCTGACGGCCTCAAGTCGCAAGACGGTCTGCGAGTCCTGCAGGTAGGGCTGGCTCTGCTGCAGGTATTCTTCTACTCTGCCTCCGTCCTGCTGCAGCTGGAGAGAGAACACAAGGTCACGGGGCTTGCAGACCCTCCCCAGGGTCTCCTCCAGCATCCTGGGGGCAGGGAGGGCAGAGGGGCCTGCAGAAGAGCCCCCTGGGGCTCTGTGCTGGAAGGAAGGGAGCGAGGATGCGGCTGCAGGCAGCGGGCTCTGGCCGGGCACGTTTGCCCAGCTGGGGCTGGGGCCTGTGGGGTCGTCCTTACCAAGCACTCCCCGATCCTGCAGGTCTGTTTTGTCTGGGCCAAGTGCTTGAGTTCTTTGCGTCGCAGAAACTCTGCAGCGACGACGAGAGCTTCCCCAGAGGCCTGTGGAGCAGCAGAGGTTGGGACATGGCAGCACAGCCTTGGGAAGGAGACCCTCTGTCCCCTCCTCTTGGCAGGGCTGCGAGCCTTTCCCAGCGCGTTACAGGAGGCTGTGGTGGGGGACGGCGTGCACGGGGTTCCATGGCCAGGGCAAGGACACGGGACAGCCGCCATCGGAGGCAGCTCACGCTGCTGGCCAGGGATCCCCCAGAGCATCCCTGTGGTGTCGGCACACCCTCGCCCACGTAACTGGTCAGCTCTGAGATCTGTACCTTTGCTACGCTCTCACTCTGGTCTCTCATCCGAAAGTAGAGTGGGAGAAGGCTGCTGTGCACTGTCCTCTTCAGTGCCCTCTTCCTTTGCCGCAGCACAGCCTCCGTCACGGCTTGGAAGAGGCAGATGGAGTGCTCCCGCACCTGGCTGGACTCCTGGCAGGGAGGAGGACAGGATGAATTTCAGCAACAGCTGCTGCCCGCCCATGGGGAGCAGGGGCATTAGCGTGGCTGACGCGAAGGGAGATCGCAGAACTGGGAGATGCTTCGGCGCTGGATCCTTCCCAGAGGAGCTGCTCAGCAGCCCTGCCGGGGCAGCTGCAAGGCCTGGTGCCCGTGAAAGGCAACGCAGTCGGTTGCCAGCACAGGCTGCCCGCCAGCCACCCCACTTTCGCCACCGGCCGCACCAGCCATGTCCAAGCAGAGCTCCCCAGCGGCTGGGCTGACGAGGAGACTGGCGAGGCCCTGCCTGAGTGCTGCCCACAGGGCCGGGCTGAAGGGCAGCCCTCATTACAGGGGGCCCAGCTGAGGGCTCGGGCTCCCGCAGCACACTTACGTGGTCAAAGAGTGGCAGGAGCTTCTCAGCCAGCTGCAGAGCCGTGCGACCGGCCTCTCTCCTCTCCACACGAGCCATCACGTTCCGCAGCACAAGCAGGGCCTTCAGCACGACGTCTGCGTTGGTGTCCTGCAGGGCCTCCAGGATGTCTGGCAGCACGACCTGAATTTTTCTTGCCTGTAGGAAAGACACAGTTTCCCTTCCGTGAAGCCGTGAGAGACCACCCTGGGCAAAGGGCTCTGGTTCCTGAGCACCAGCCTCCTGCCTTGCTTCCTGGCAGCTGGCATGGCAATCGCCTCCTGCAAGCAGTGGCCGCGGGCGCACTACAGGGATGCGGGGAGAGCAACGGGGAGGGACGGGAGGGCAGAAGAGCAAAGCCCCAGGCTGCCAACATGGCTTTGCTTGACGATGGCCCGCTCACCTTCTCAGGGCTCTCTGACACGGTGGAGAGCCCTTTGAGAGCCATCAAGCGCATCTCTGGGCTTGGGTGCTTCAGGTAACTCTGCAGGTGCACTGGGTTACCAAACTCCTCTTCCGAAACGTGATTCTGGGCCAGCATCTGCAAGAAAGAGCAGGGGGAGCCTGGCAGGGCCTGCAGGGCTCCCTGCAGCCTCTTCTTCTCCCGCCTTTGGGCAGGGATGGAGCAGCGCGAGCTGGCACCAAAGGCACCAGGCGCGGCTGGTTACGGGGGCTTGCCGGCCCTGCCGGCCCCAGGGACGATGTGTCCGTACGCCCTGGGGGAGCTGGCGGGTTGGGGGTAGATGGGGACAGGGCTGTGCCTGTGTGCCTGAAGGGCCACGCGCAGCCCTGCTGGGAGCAAGGTTTCATCTGGGAACTCACAGCCAAGCGACGGATGCAGGTGTCTTCTGTGACCGCGGTGCACCAGTTGCGCAGTGGCAAGTCTTCCATCAGCGCGTTTAAAACCTTCTCCAAGGTCTGCGGCATTGCCAGGACCACCTCCCACATGCCCAGGGCAGTGCTGCAAGCACAGAATACTCTGTCAGTGGGGCTGCCTCAGCCGCAGGGCCACGGCCCGGGCCAGCCCCGTAGGACCCAGGCTGTCCTGCAGCCCCTGTGACTTGGGGAGCGCTGGGGGCCCAGCCTGGGCAAGCAGGAAGGCTCTGAGCTGGCGTTCCCTGGGGGCAGGGGGGCTCTGGGCTGCCTTGGACAGCTGGGCTGCTGCAGCCCTGGCTGGCCCAGTGGGGCTGGAAAACATGGGTGGGATGGAGGGCTGTGCTGGTGGAGTGACAGGCTGCTGACCTGTCACTTGGCGGGGAGAACTGCAGCAGGTTCTTGACTTCTTCCCTGGACATCAGGTTGGTCAGCTGGAGAAGCAGGGAGTCCAGGCAGCGCCGCGCTGATGCCGTGTGGATGCTGTCCAGGTTTTTCCTGATGCACTCCATGATCGTTGGCACCTGGGGGGACAAGGTGGGAATGGTGTGTCCACCGGACTGCAGCCATTTCCACAGCTGCCACTGAAACCTTGGCCCCTTCCATTGTTCTCTGCTGCCTTCACGTGGCTTCTGGAGCCCAAGAGACCTCCATGTGGCAGGGAGGGAGGGAGGGAGGAAGCGAGAGAAGAAGGGAGGGAATAAAGGAAAGAGGGAGAGAGGAAGAGAGGGAGGATCAACGCCTGAAAGAGCTCAAGGGCAGGGCAATGGCCACAGGCCACTTACATCTGTCAGCCAGTAGTCAGGGTCATCCAAGGCTGCATCCAGCAAGCTGCAGGCCCCCTTCTTGTCTTGGATGCTGGAGTCTGGTAAAGCTTCAAGGGCTGTGAGGATGATGTCCAGCCTCTCGGAAGGGAAGAGGAATCCTCCAAACGCCTGTGGGAAGGAGGAGGGGAGGGAGGACATGCCGCACTGAGTGTCCCAAGGGTGCTGCTTAGCTGAGCAGCAAGGGCAGCTCCGGAGAGAGGGCCCTCAGGGGGAGGGAGTGAGGATGGGGCGTACGGGGACAGAGTGCTGGCCCTGCAGGTAACCAGGGCTTGCTGGTGGCCAGGAGGGCTGGAGCTGCTGCCGGGACACAGGGGAGCAGCCTACGCATAGCCCCAGCTTCGGGACAAGAGGAACCCTCTCATCAGGGCGAGTGTGGCTGTGCCAGCCCCAGCGGTTCTGGACCCCTTTGCTCACACGAGTTGCCTGCTGATGCTACGGACAAGATTCCCAGCAAGGCCAGAGCTCATTACCTTGGCAATATCACAGGGAGTGGACATTACAGTGAAAGGAAATGCTGTATCCTTCAAATTCTTGCGTCTCTCTGCGTAATTTTCCATGTCCTTTGTCAGCGAGCATTCTAAACAGGGGGAACACCGAAGAGTCAGTAGGGAAGAGCATCTTTGCCAACAAGCTTGCCAAATGGTGAAAAGCACTTTCACTAGGAATGGCTGAGGAGGGAGGCTCAGACCCCTCAGTAGGTGAGGAGAGCGGTGGGCAGGGATGTAAAGCACAGGGTGACGGCTGCTGGGGGCAAGAGGGACCTCAGGGATGATGCAGAAGGAGGAGAAGCAATGGCGCTGGGTGCCGTGGGGGTAGCAGCGTGTCACAGACCCCTTCTGCTCGGGGTCGGGATGTGCAGGAAGCTCCCTGCCATCTGCTTGCAAGACGGCAGGGAGCAAACAGTCAAGGAGAATTCTGGAGGGCGTCACCATCCCTGGTGATGCACGGCTGGCTCTGCTGTTCACTCCTCAGGGAAGATGTGGTTTGGGAAGTGGCAATCGATTGATGGCTTAGACTGGGGAATACCGCGAAACGGCGTGGTAGGTGAGCTGGGGAGGGTTGAGAAGGACAGCAGCAGAGAACTGCTCCTGGACATGAGGTGAGCGTTTAGCTTCTGTGGAAAACGATAGCCAGAGTCCTGCGGGAAGCTGCTGTGAGGAGCAGAGGAGGTCAGGGACCCTGGCAGACTTTCATGGACAGCCTCCACCAAGCAAAAGAACAATCCTTCACAATACTCGGGGAAAAGAAGCAGACATACCAGCAGATGTCTGTGTGCAGACGGACGCTGCCCACCACACCTTCTCTTACCTCTTCCATCTGAGATGATTTCGTAGAAGCGAAAAAGAGCACCCAAAGCTGTGCAACTGATGGAATCTTTGCCACTGCTGACAATGAAGAGGTGGCCCAGCAGCTGGCCCAGGATGGGGATGTAGAGCTCTCTGGGATCATCGTGGCTGTCCTTGTGTTTTTCATTGTAGTCTGAGCTCTGGGGGAGGGAGGGAGGAGAGACAAAGGGCTTAGTGGAGGCAGAGCCGGCCCCTGAGAGAGCAGGGTCTGGGGAGGGAAGAGCAGGGGCAAAGGAGGATTCTCTGGCATGCAGGAAAGGGTGGAGGGTTCCTTGTTCCTTACGTCGGCCACAAAATGTGAGAGGATGAAGTCACTCAGCCTCTCAATCCTCGTCACAGCTCTCTCACGCACAGTTGAGTTTCTGGAGCCTGCAAAGTCCAGCAGCACCTGCAAGGAGAGAAGTTGCTGGGCTGACAGGGGTCTGCAAATGTGACCTGAGAGGATTCTTTGGAAATTCTTTGCAAATGCCAAACCTCCAAGATATTCTGCAACTCTGCGCTGATGCTGGCGGTGGGACAGTTGCGTACGAAGGCCGCCAGCATGGGGTCCATGGCATTCATAGTCTGCAAGGAGGACAGATGATCACTGAATTATTTCTGTGGCCCTTCTCAGCCCCAGGAGCTGGCTCTGAGCCCCTCTGGAGCCCAGGGGTGGCTTTGGGGCTAAAAAGCTGCTGCGTGCAGACCTCCTGCAGCACAGGATCAGGCCAGGGAAGGGGAAGGGGAAGAAGGGATGAGGCTGGGAAAGCAAATCTGGGCCCCGGCCCTGCACTGCTCTCCAGTTGTCTCAGCACGGGGAAGCAAGGCAGCAGCTCAGCAGGACTGGGGGTGCCGGTACCTCGCCCAGCACATACCTTGGTGTAGAGCGCTCTTTCTGTCTCTGGCACATCCGACTCCGGAGGCAGAAAGAAGACGCTCCTGTAGCACGCATGCCGGAGACTCTCCTTTTTGCCATCCAGTGCTGTCACCACGGTGTTGCTGAGGGAGAGAGAGAGAGGAGCCTGTTGGACGCAGTGCCTTGAGGCTTATGAAGGAGGACACGGACCTCCCTTGGCCAGGCATCCCCGGGAGGGACGGGCAGCCTCCCTGCCAGCTTCAGGGCCACCAGGACATTGCCCTGGGGATGTGCTGGCCCAACCAGGGGCTGGGCACTCACCTGAGGACGGTGACGGTCTCCATGGCCTTCTGCCGAAATTCTGTGTTCAAGCTGTCCATGGGCTCCTTTTCCAGCAGCGCCTGCAGAGCACAAGCGGGATGAGACCTTGCAGCCGCCGGCACCCAGCACCAGCAGAGCCAGCGCTGCCCCAGCCCCGGCCTCCCAGGGGGCTGGTGCCGGGGGTCTTGCCCCTTCCCCAACCCGCCGCACATCCTCTCACCATGATGTTCTCCACCAGCTTATTTTTGCGGCAGAAGGCATGCAAGTCCAGCGTCAAGCCCTTCTCCGAAACAGTTCTGCACAGAGCGCAGATTTTGCTGAGGAACAGCATCTTCTGCGCCTCCTTGTCCTGGCAGCCACAAAGACACCAACAGAGCGTTAGGGGGACACCCACGGCCCGCAGGACCAAAGCCTTGAGGGGTCTGGAGCTGTGTGGGACGCCCGGAGGCCACGGCTCTGCCCAGCCAGCAGCCCTCCAGCAGCCCCGCAGCAGAGCCGTGGCAGCGCCAGGAGCACGGCTGCGATGCAAGCGGTTGCCGTTACCTTTTCTGTGCCGCGGACATAAGCCTCGATGAATTCCATGGCCGAATCTTTGCACAGTTTCCATGCCTTATCTGGAAAGGAGGAAAGCAAAGAGTGCTGCAGAGAGGGGCTGAATGCAGGAGTGAGGAGAGGAAGGGCCCCAGCCCCAGAAGGACGTGGGGAGGCCGCGAGGATGCCCAGAGGCTGCAGGAGCTCTGCTGGGAAGAGAGGCTGAGGGAGCTGGGCTTGTGGAGCCCGGAGAAGGCTGCGGGGGGACCTTGCTGGGGCCTCCCAGTGCCCAAAGGGGCCTCCAGGAAAGCTGGGGGGGGATCTTCATCAGGGAGCGCAGCGACAGGACAAGGGGTGACGGCTTTAACCTAAAAGAGGGCAGGTTTCTTTCGGTCAGGGAGGGATTTCTATCCTTCACGCCCAGGGTGGTGAGGCCCTGGCGCAGGCTGCGGTGCCCCCTCCCTGGCGCTGCCCACGGCCAGGCTGGGTGGGCTTTGGGCAGCCTGGGCTGGGGGGAGGCGTCGTGATCGCTGACGTCCCCCCCAGCCCAAAGCGTCCTGGGATTCTGTGGTGCTGTGGAGGAAGCTCAGCACCGTCGGGCCCACCCGCCGGGTTAGCCAGGAAAGGAGTCCTGGAGTCAAGCAGGGGTCTCGCTGTCCCCAACCCTCCCCACCCCATCCCCGTGACCCTGACTCACTGGGATCCAGCAGCTGCGACTCGTCCTTGCTGTCCGCTGCCGGGCTGCTTTCCGCTGCCGGGCTGCTTTCCGCTGCCGGGCTGCTTTCCGCGGCTGGGCTGCTTTCCGCGGCTGGGCTGCTTTCCGCGGCCGGGCTGCTGCCCTCTGCCAGCAAGCTGTCCTCTGCTGGCCGGCTGCTGCCCTCAGAAGACCAGGTCTCCTGCCAGGCCAGCCTGGGCTGGCTGGGGGGGATATCTCCCTCCTCATCGGATTCAGAAAGAGTCTCTGGAGTGGGAGAGGTCACAAGGATAAAACGGCGGCTCCTGTGGGCGGGCGGTTGCGGCATTGCGGGACGTGGGCTGTGCTCGGGGACTCCTCGAAGGCCCTGTGCTCCTGCCCTGTCCGTCACTGCCGTGCACCGACACTGAGGGTCCGAGCCACGGCTGCACTCTTATAAGGCGGACCCCTGGGGTGTCATCAGGTGATGTCACAAAGGGTCCCAGTGTGACACGCGCCTGGGCTGGGTGGGTCCCGGGCGTCCGGGCGCCGTACGTTCGCGGGCGGCACCAAGCTGGGCAGGAGGGTTGATCCGCTTGAGGGCAGGAAGGCTCTGCAGAGGGATCCGGACAGGCTGGATCGACGGGCCGCATCCAGCTGCGTGGCATTCAAGGCCAAATGCTGGGCGCCACACTTGGAATCCTAGAATATCCCGAGTTGGAAAGGGGCAGACCTGAAGGGATGAAAGACACGGTCTCCTGATGGCTCTTGAGCAGAAGGCGCCCCGAGACACGCGCCTCAAGCCAGCCAGCAATTGGCCACTGCGCAAAGCTCATCATTAGCGTTGTAGCCAAGTTAATTTATCTCCACCTTGCTCACCTGGCATCAGCCAATTTTTCACCCTAAACAGCATGTATTTATCTAGCTGTACAACGGACATTTTGTCCAGAAGGATACTGAGAGAAACAGTATTGAAAACTTGATGGAAATCCAAAACCTGGCTTCCCTTGGTCAACTAGATGGGTGATGTTGTCATAAAAGGAAATTAAGTTTGTTAAACAGGACTTTCCCCTCATGAACCTTGGTGGGCTGTGACCAATGACTGCGTTGTCTTTCAGGTGTTTTTCAGTAACGCCCAGGACAGTTCTCTCCATATTTTCACTAGGCTCTGAAGAGAGACTGGCAGGTCCGTAATTATCAGGCTCTTCTTTCTTGCCCTTCTTGAAAGCTGTCACAACGATTGCCAGCCTAGTGTCAACTTGGACCTCTCTGGGCTCCCAAGACCATTGAAAAATAATTGAGAGAGGTCTCACAAGGACATTATCATAGAATCATAGAATCGTAGAATATCCCGAGTTGGAAGGGACCCATAAGGACCATCTAGTCCAACTCTTGGCACCGCACAGGTCTGCCCAAAGTTTAGACCGTGTGACTAAGTGCACAGTCCAATCGCTTCTTAAATTCAGACAGGGTTGGTGCAGTGACTACGTCCCTGGGGAGCCTGTTCCACCATGCGACCACCCTCTCGGTGAAGAACCTCTTCCTGATGTCCAGCCTAAGCTTCCCCCGCCTCAGCTTAACACCATTCCCGCGGGTCCTATCACTGCTGTTTACGCTGAATAGGTCACCTGCCTCTCCACTCCCCTTCGCGAGGAAGTTGTAGAACGCGACGAGGATTAGTCGGCCCTCTGAGAACCCTGGGATGAATCCCCTCAGGCCCCATAGACTCATATGCATCCAGGGTGGGCTTGGCTGGGAGGTTTTTGTTACTGCAGTCACGGCCCTCCAACTCTGGGCCCCTTGGGTCCCAGAGCCCATCACTGCTCTTGAAGACAGAGGCGACAAAGGCATTAAATGTCTCTGCTTCACCTGTGTCCCTGCTTGTGAGGTGACCAGCCTCATCAAGTAACGGACCGATGTTTCCTCTAGTCCTCCTTTTGCTGTTAACATATTCAATACATATATTTATATATATATATATTTATATGTCTGTGTTGTCGCCCACAGTACTAGCCAGCTTCACCTCTGAGCTTTGGCCGCACGAATTTTCTCCCGACAGAGGCGAACAGCACCTCTGTAGCCCTGCCACGTCACCCGACCTCGCTTCCAGTGGCCACACGCTTTCTTTTTCCCCTTAAGCTCTAGAAGAAGATCCCTGCTCAGCCAAGCTGGCCTTCTGCCCCGCCTGCTTGACTTCCGACATTTTGGAATCGCCTGCTCCTGTGCTCTTAGGAGGTGGCGCTTAAAAAGATGGACCCCGATACCTTCCCAAGCAGCTTCTCAGGGGACCTTCCCAACTAGTTCCCTCAGCAGCCTGAAGTCTGCCCTCCCCGTGTCCAGAGTTCACAGAACTGGAGGGGTTGGAAGGGACCTCAAGAGACCATCGGGTCCAACCCCCCTGCCAAAAGCAGGTTTTGTGGCAGTTTTCCTCCTGTCACCAAAGATTTTAAACTCAACTGCTTCCTGATTGCCATGGCCAAGATGGCCGCCGATCACCACGTCCCATGGGGCTGTGGCCTCTCAGATTATTTTTGCCTATGTTGTCCTGGTTCCAGTTAGGACACAGTTAATTTTCCTCACAGTAGCTGGTAGGGTGCTATGTTTTGGATTAGGCTGAGAAGAGCGCTGGTAACATGCTGATGTTGTGATTGTCGCAGAGCAGTGTTTACACCAGGCCAAGGCCTTTTCGGCTTCTCGCTCTGTCCTGCCAGCGAGCAGGCTGGGGGTGCAGCAGGAGCTGGGAGGGGACAGAGCCAGGACAGCTGACCCAAACTGGCCAAAGGGGTATTCCATACCATCTGGCGTCATGCTAAACAATATATGGGGGTGGCTGGCCGGGGTGGGGGGCCGGCTGCTCGGGGATAGGCTGGGCATCGGTCAGCGGGTGGTGGGCAATTGCACTGTGCATCACTTGTTTCGTACACATTATTGGTAGGAGTACTATTATTATTATTATTATTTTCCTGTCTTAATAAACTGTCTTTATCTCAACTCACAGGCTTCACTTTCCCGTTTCTCTCCCCCATCCCAGAGAGGGAGGGGGGAAGGTGGGCGAACGGCTGTGTGGGGTTCAGCTGCCGGCCGGGTTAAACCACAGCACAGTGTTCTTCTTTTGGCATCACACTGCCCACCACATCCCACAGACCCCAGGAAAAGCCCCGAAGCAGACATGGGTGTGCAGGATCTCCCCTCCAGTAGCTGGTATCAGGCCTTGGCCCTCCTGCTTCATCAAAATATTTCTCATCACAGTGCCTTTGACTATCTGTAATCATGGCCTCCAATTATCTGCTCTAACAAGTTCTTGGGGAGACTCTCTTAGTAACGGCCCTCAGCGGGGCCCGTTAACACTCCAAGTCACTTCAGCTTTTTCTTCTGACTTTACTTTCTCAATCGCTTGCATCATTCTCCTCTCGGTACCTGAGCTTCATAAATTCAGCACCAAAATACACCGTGGAACTCATTAAAATGAAGAAACTCCTAACGCTTCTTACATAGTTTTGTTCAAGACTTGTACAGCTAATTGGAGAGCTTTCATGGTGTAGTTAAGGAGGAAGATTTCAAAGAGCACCTAATAAAATTTTTTTCTCATCTTAAAGGGTGCGTTTAGTTTAATTTCGGTTTGGAGCACTTCAGTTCACTAATTGATATTGATCCAGGGTGTCTCCTTTGGGGAACTGCATAGATAGGAAAAGCAGACTCTTGAGATCTGACACTGCATGGACAACCTTGCTCCTCCCCACCCCAGCCCTGACATTTCTCCCATTGTCTACTTGGTGCTTGCACCACTTTTCCTTACACCACACTTCTGCACCAAAGTCTGCAGCTGGATGTCACAGCTCCTTTGCACCAGCTCCCACCTGCTTTCCTTAGACACCTGGCTGCACTCAGGTGCAGAAGGGTTTTTCCTATTTCCAGCCAAAGAACGTGAAAACACGCTGCAATTATCCAGAAAACAAAGCAAGCTCATCGTGTATGCCTCCTGTGACGTTTACCTTCACAAAAGAATGACTGTAGAAGTATTTTATACTGATAGACAGGAAATTAAAAATGATAGTGTTATTATTAATCCATATCATATGAACTCAATGAGAAATGATGAGGATCTTGGTAAGGAAACAATTAGACAGACTGCTGATAGATGGACAAGCTGGGCTGCTTCTACCTGAAGCTCAAAGCAGCAACTGGGTCTGTGAGAGCAGTCTAATGATCAAAGAGTAAGGGGAGGGCAAACCAGGAGAACCAAGGGAAGTGCATAGGTCCAGACAGGCGGCTGGAAAGGGGACATTCAGCAGGGTCTGTGTAATCAAAACTTGTGGATGTGCCTGGAAGGTGAGGGAGCACACCATGCTAGACAAAGCGATGACAATGCAAGTACAGGTGAACTTCAGGATTTCTTCTCCAGCGATGAATATACATCCTGAAAATTCACATTTCTTCATGATAGAAATTACACACAAAGCGTGTAATGTTTTATAAAAAGGATTGAATCATTTGAGGTGACGAGTAGTTGCTCTTTTACCCAAGTACTAAAGAAATTACTGGGTATTCAGGCAGAGCTCTGCTGTCAAGACAGTAAGCAAGCAGGACATGCGAGAGACCAGAGCCCTTTGGAGGATGCAGATGGAGCCAGGTGGAGATACCAGAGCATGTCCACTGCCAGCAGTGGTCTTTGTCCCAATAACGCCAGCCCAGCCCAACACATGAGACCCCTTCAAAGACAACACCCTTGTTCAGTGGGTTCTTGGGATTCACCTAAAGTTGAAATGGCCACTGGAAGACCCAATATACTCTCCCTTATTCCTAGTTAGCAGCTGAACAGCCATTTACCATCAGGGGTCATCTGTGGCAATCTCAGGCTGAAAGACTCAAGAGCAGGACACTTCAAAGGGCTGAGGCAGAACCCATCAGCTTACCCCAGTTTGTGAATCATCCCCTTCCAACAGGGATATGAAAGTAAATAGTGTGAAATGACCCGTCAGGTCAATGCACAGAGTACGGGACAGTCCTACATACTGTGCTGTAGTGGTAGAAGGCAAAAAGCATTGCATTGTGCCTCTGTGATTCAGATAATCACAGGTTATCTGAAAAATCACGTTGGACGATTTCCTGTACTTATTTTTCTTTATTATTATTTCCCAGGTATTTCTCCTTCTTCTTCTTGTTCTTCTTGTTCTTCTTCTACTACTTCTTCTTCTTCTCCTTCTTCTCCTTCTTCTCCTTCTTCTTCTCCTTCTCCTTTCTACTAATTATTCTTTTTTTTCCCCTCATTCTTTCATTTTCCTTTAGAACGAGGCTTCCAGTAGAGATAACGAAAATAAAGAAAGCATCAGAACTTCACTGGTCTCAGCTGCCATCTCTTCCCATCTCCTCTGGAGCTGGGGGAGCAGCTCCAGCATGCAGGAGGGGCTCGGGTCCAAGAGCCCAGCTGCCACATGGAGGAGCAGCCCCGGTGGCCCTCGGGGCTCCACCTCACTGCCCGCTGGGCTCTGCCTCTCTGCTGCCTTTGGGTCGGGGCTGCTGCTTCCCTGGAGCCATGGCCATGGCCAGCAGCAGGACGTGGCCTTTTCACTGCTGCTCTCTTTCGGCTTCCACATTGTGATTCTTGTCCCTGGATAAGCCCTCAGATCTCATGTATGTTGGTGACACTCCTGTTGTCTCTACAGTGACATCCCTGTGGCTGCAGGCAGCAGCAGGCAATGTGCAGCCCCGGGTCACAGCTGGCCTCCCTGCTAGCAGCACAGTAACAAAAGGGGCTGCTCAGGGCAAACCCAGAAGCCTGGAAGCCTCTTCCAAATGTGGCCTGGAGCTATTAAAGAAATGTGTGGACTTGGTGCTAAGGGCCGTGCTTTTGTGGTGGGCCTGGTAGTGTTAGCTGACGGTTGGACTTGAGCTGAAGGGCCTTTTCCAACCGCAGCGGTTCTGTGACTCTTTCATTGAGTAGGCACCAAGCAGTCACCGGGCCCCGGGAAAAGACGTCCTTGGTAGCCTCCAAGGTAGCTCAGCGTCACGGCACCGAGTCACTTGGAAGGAGCTGCTGGAATAATGAGACAAGAACCCGGTTCTATTAAGATATATATTGATGTTTTGAGGAGTGCTGCGTGGCTAGCAGCACCACAGCTGTCGAAATCTCCGTCCTGACGTTCTGTTACGCCTTGACGCCAGGATCATGATGGTCTGAGCTGCCAGGCATCTGACCATGGGTTCCACATCCTTCCCTGAAGACCGGAGGACTGCCAAAGAAAGAAGAGCAGAGATGAAAACCCACTCCTTGCAGAGATCCCCAGGCATCCCCTGCAGACCATGCCAGCCCCACTCGACTCTTCCCTTTCGACACTCAACCCTTTCAGCAGCACTGCCCAACTCCAGGCTGGGAGGGCATTCCCTGACATGGCGGGCTCCCCCGTCTCCTCTCCCTCCTTCCTATGCCTGCGTTGCTCCTCCGCCCCGAAGCATTTCCCTGGAGCAGGGCAAGGCATGGGGGCCTCTGCCCCTGTCCCCCCAGCCCTAGCACACACACCACTGCCCTCACTCACCGCTGATGATTTCATTCTGCTTCTCCTCGCTCTGGTCCCCGGAGTAGCGCGCAGCAAGCCCTAGACACAGAGTTCCCATCAGAGCCCCGCTCCCCAGCACGCTCCCAGCAGCGCAGCCCCTGGCCTGGCCAGCCAGGCTGTGCCCCCTCCTGCACCCCAGCAAGGTCATTGCCCGAGGGGGGCTGGAGCAAGGGCCCAGTCGGGGGGCTCTGGGGGCAACAGGGCTGCGCCTCGCTGCCAGGGCAGTGCCTGGGGCTGCCAAAGGCTGCCCAAAGAGGGACCCAGGGGCTGGGCTCACCAATGAACCTGACGGCCTCAAGTCGCAAGACGGTCTGCGAGTCCTGCAGGTAGGGCTGGCTCTGCTGCAGGTATTCTTCTACTCTGCCTCCGTCCTGCTGCAGCTGGAGAGAGAACACAAGGTCACGGGGCTTGCAGACCCTCCCCAGGGTCTCCTCCAGCATCCTGGGGGCAGGGAGGGCAGAGGGGCCTGCAGAAGAGCCCCCTGGGGCTCTGTGCTGGAAGGAAGGGAGCGAGGATGCGGCTGCAGGCAGCGGGCTCTGGCCGGGCACGTTTGCCCAGCTGGGGCTGGGGCCTGTGGGGTCGTCCTTACCAAGCACTCCCCGATCCTGCAGGTCTGTTTTGTCTGGGCCAAGTGCTTGAGTTCTTTGCGTCGCAGAAACTCTGCAGCGACGACGAGAGCTTCCCCAGAGGCCTGTGGAGCAGCAGAGGTTGGGACATGGCAGCACAGCCTTGGGAAGGAGACCCTCTGTCCCCTCCTCTTGGCAGGGCTGCGAGCCTTTCCCAGCGCGTTACGGGAGGCTGTGGTGGGGGACGGCGTGCACGGGGTTCCATGGCCAGGGCAAGGACACGGGACAGCCGCCATCGGAGGCAGCTCATGCTGCCGGCCAGGGATCCCCCAGAGCATCCCTGTGGTGTCGGCACACCCTCGCCCACGTAACTGGTCAGCTCTGAGATCTGTACCTTTGCTACGCTCTCACTCTGGTCTCTCATCCGAAAGTAGAGTGGGAGAAGGCTGCTGTGCACTGTCCTCTTCAGTGCCCTCTTCCTTTGCCGCAGCACAGCCTCCGTCACGGCTTGGAAGAGGCAGATGGAGTGCTCCCGCACCTGGCTGGACTCCTGGCAGGGAGGAGGACAGGATGAATTTCAGCAACAGCTGCTGCCCGCCCATGGGGAGCAGGGGCATTAGCGTGGCTGACGCGAAGGGAGATCGCAGAACTGGGAGATGCTTCGGCGCTGGATCCTTCCCAGAGGAGCTGCTCAGCAGCCCTGCCGGGGCAGCTGCAAGGCCTGGTGCCCGTGAAAGGCAACGCAGTCGGTTGCCAGCACAGGCTGCCCGCCAGCCACCCCACTTTCGCCACCGGCCGCACCAGCCATGTCCAAGCAGAGCTCCCCAGCGGCTGGGCTGACGAGGAGACTGGCGAGGCCCTGCCTGAGTGCTGCCCACAGGGCCGGGCTGAAGGGCAGCCCTCATTACAGGGGGCCCAGCTGAGGGCTCGGGCTCCCGCAGCACACTTACGTGGTCAAAGAGTGGCAGGAGCTTCTCAGCCAGCTGCAGAGCCGTGCGACCGGCCTCTCTCCTCTCCACACGAGCCATCACGTTCCGCAGCACAAGCAGGGCCTTCAGCACGACGTCTGCGTTGGTGTCCTGCAGGGCCTCCAGGATGTCTGGCAGCACGACCTGAATTTTTCTTGCCTGTAGGAAAGACACAGTTTCCCTTCCGTGAAGCCGTGAGAGACCACCCTGGGCAAAGGGCTCTGGTTCCTGAGCACCAGCCTCCTGCCTTGCTTCCTGGCAGCTGGCATGGCAATCGCCTCCTGCAAGCAGTGGCCGCGGGCGCACTACAGGGATGCGGGGAGAGCAACGGGGAGGGACGGGAGGGCAGAAGAGCAAAGCCCCAGGCTGCCAACATGGCTTTGCTTGACGATGGCCCGCTCACCTTCTCAGGGCTCTCTGACACGGTGGAGAGCCCTTTGAGAGCCATCAAGCGCATCGCTGGGCTTGGGTGCTTCAGGTAACTCTGCAGGTGCACTGGGTTACCAAACTCCTCTTCCGAAACGTGATTCTGGGCCAGCATCTGCAAGAAAGAGCAGGGGGAGCCTGGCAGGGCCTGCAGGGCTCCCTGCAGCCTCTTCTTCTCCCGCCTTTGGGCAGGGATGGAGCAGCGCGAGCTGGCACCAAAGGCACCAGGCGCGGCTGGTTACGGGGGCTTGCCGGCCCTGCCGGCCCCAGGGACGATGTGTCCGTACGCCCTGGGGGAGCTGGCGGGTTGGGGGTAGATGGGGACAGGGCTGTGCCTGTGTGCCTGAAGGGCCACGCGCAGCCCTGCTGGGAGCAAGGTTTCATCTGGGAACTCACAGCCAAGCGACGGATGCAGGTGTCTTCTGTGACCGCGGTGCACCAGTTGCGCAGTGGCAAGTCTTCCATCAGCGCGTTTAAAACCTTCTCCAAGGTCTGCGGCATTGCCAGGACCACCTCCCACATGCCCAGGGCAGTGCTGCAAGCACAGAATACTCTGTCAGTGGGGCTGCCTCAGCCGCAGGGCCACGGCCCGGGCCAGCCCCGTAGGACCCAGGCTGTCCTGCAGCCCCTGTGACTTGGGGAGCGCTGGGGGCCCAGCCTGGGCAAGCAGGAAGGCTCTGAGCTGGCGTTCCCTGGGGGCAGGGGGGCTCTGGGCTGCCTTGGACAGCTGGGCTGCTGCAGCCCTGGCTGGCCCAGTGGGGCTGGAAAACATGGGTGGGATGGAGGGCTGTGCTGGTGGAGTGACAGGCTGCTGACCTGTCACTTGGCGGGGAGAACTGCAGCAGGTTCTTGACTTCTTCCCTGGACATCAGGTTGGTCAGCTGGAGAAGCAGGGAGTCCAGGCAGCGCCGCGCTGATGCCGTGTGGATGCTGTCCAGGTTTTTCCTGATGCACTCCATGATCGTTGGCACCTGGGGGGACAAGGTGGGAATGGTGTGTCCACCGGACTGCAGCCATTTCCACAGCTGCCACTGAAACCTTGGCCCCTTCCATTGTTCTCTGCTGCCTTCACGTGGCTTCTGGAGCCCAAGAGACCTCCATGTGGCAGGGAGGGAGGGAGGGAGGAAGCGAGAGAAGAAGGGAGGGAATAAAGGAAAGAGGGAGAGAGGAAGAGAGGGAGGATCAACGCCTGAAAGAGCTCAAGGGCAGGGCAATGGCCACAGGCCACTTACATCTGTCAGCCAGTAGTCAGGGTCATCCAAGGCTGCATCCAGCAAGCTGCAGGCCCCCTTCTTGTCTTGGATGCTGGAGTCTGGTAAAGCTTCAAGGGCTGTGAGGATGATGTCCAGCCTCTCGGAAGGGAAGAGGAATCCTCCAAACGCCTGTGGGAAGGAGGAGGGGAGGGAGGACATGCCGCACTGAGTGTCCCAAGGGTGCTGCTTAGCTGAGCAGCAAGGGCAGCTCCGGAGAGAGGGCCCTCAGGGGGAGGGAGTGAGGATGGGGCGTACGGGGACAGAGTGCTGGCCCTGCAGGTAACCAGGGCTTGCTGGTGGCCAGGAGGGCTGGAGCTGCTGCCGGGACACAGGGGAGCAGCCTACGCATAGCCCCAGCTTCGGGACAAGAGGAACCCTCTCATCAGGGCGAGTGTGGCTGTGCCAGCCCCAGCGGTTCTGGACCCCTTTGCTCACACGAGTTGCCTGCTGATGCTACGGACAAGATTCCCAGCAAGGCCAGAGCTCATTACCTTGGCAATATCACAGGGAGTGGACATTACAGTGAAAGGAAATGCTGTATCCTTCAAATTCTTGCGTCTCTCTGCGTAATTTTCCATGTCCTTTGTCAGCGAGCATTCTAAACAGGGGGAACACCGAAGAGTCAGTAGGGAAGAGCATCTTTGCCAACAAGCTTGCCAAATGGTGAAAAGCACTTTCACTAGGAATGGCTGAGGAGGGAGGCTCAGACCCCTCAGTAGGTGAGGAGAGCGGTGGGCAGGGATGTAAAGCACAGGGTGACGGCTGCTGGGGGCAAGAGGGACCTCAGGGATGATGCAGAAGGAGGAGAAGCAATGGCGCTGGGTGCCGTGGGGGTAGCAGCGTGTCACAGACACCTTCTGCTCGGGGTCGGGATGTGCAGGAAGCTCCCTGCCATCTGCTTGCAAGACGGCAGGGAGCAAACAGTCAAGGAGAATTCTGGAGGGCGTCACCATCCCTGGTGATGCACGGCTGGCTCTGCTGTTCACTCCTCAGGGAAGATGTGGTTTGGGAAGTGGCAATCGATTGATGGCTTAGACTGGGGAATACCGCGAAACGGCGTGGTAGGTGAGCTGGGGAGGGTTGAGAAGGACAGCAGCAGAGAACTGCTCCTGGACATGAGGTGAGCGTTTAGCTTCTGTGGAAAACGATAGCCAGAGTCCTGCGGGAAGCTGCTGTGAGGAGCAGAGGAGGTCAGGGACCCTGGCAGACTTTCATGGACAGCCTCCACCAAGCAAAAGAACAATCCTTCACAATACTCGGGGAAAAGAAGCAGACATACCAGCAGATGTCTGTGTGCAGACGGACGCTGCCCACCACACCTTCTCTTACCTCTTCCATCTGAGATGATTTCGTAGAAGCGAAAAAGAGCACCCAAAGCTGTGCAACTGATGGAATCTTTGCCACTGCTGACAATGAAGAGGTGGCCCAGCAGCTGGCCCAGGATGGGGATGTAGAGCTCTCTGGGATCATCGTGGCTGTCCTTGTGTTTTTCATTGTAGTCTGAGATCTGGGGGAGGGAGGGAGGAGAGACAAAGGGCTTAGTGGAGGCAGAGCCGGCCCCTGAGAGAGCAGGGTCTGGGGAGGGAAGAGCAGGGGCAAAGGAGGATTCTCTGGCATGCAGGAAAGGGTGGAGGGTTCCTTGTTCCTTACGTCGGCCACAAAATGTGAGAGGATGAAGTCACTCAGCCTCTCAATCCTCGTCACAGCTCTCTCACGCACAGTTGAGTTTCTGGAGCCTGCAAAGTCCAGCAGCACCTGCAAGGAGAGAAGTTGCTGGGCTGACAGGGGTCTGCAAATGTGACCTGAGAGGATTCTTTGGAAATTCTTTGCAAATGCCAAACCTCCAAGATATTCTGCAACTCTGCGCTGATGCTGGCGGTGGGACAGTTGCGTACAAAGGCCGCCAGCATGGGGTCCATGGCATTCATAGTCTGCAAGGAGGACAGATGATCACTGAATTATTTCTGTGGCCCTTCTCAGCCCCAGGAGCTGGCTCTGAGCCCCTCTGGAGCCCAGGGGTGGCTTTGGGGCTAAAAAGCTGCTGCGTGCAGACCTCCTGCAGCACAGGATCAGGCCAGGGAAGGGGAAGGGGAAGAAGGGATGAGGCTGGGAAAGCAAATCTGGGCCCCGGCCCTGCACTGCTCTCCAGTTGTCTCAGCACGGGGAAGCAAGGCAGCAGCTCAGCAGGACTGGGGGTGCCGGTACCTCGCCCAGCACATACCTTGGTGTAGAGCGCTCTTTCTGTCTCTGGCACATCCGACTCCGGAGGCAGAAAGAAGACGCTCCTGTAGCACGCGTTCCGGAGACTCTCCTTTTTGCCATCCAGTGCTGTCAACACGGTGTTGCTGAGGGAGAGAGAGAGAGGAGCCTGTTGGACGCAGTGCCTCGAGGCTTATGAAGGAGGACACGGACCTCCCTTGGCCGGGCATCCCTGGGAGGGACGGGCAGCCTCCCTGCCAGCTTCAGGGCCACCAGGACATTGCCCTGGGGATGTGCTGGCCCAACCAGGGGCTGGGCACTCACCTGAGGACGGTGACAGTCTCCATGGCCTTCTGCCGAAATTCTGTGTTCAAGCTGTCCATGGGCTCCTTTTCCAGCAGCGCCTGCAGAGCACAAGCGGGATGAGACCTTGCAGCCGCCGGCACCCAGCACCAGCAGAGCCAGCGCTGCCCCAGCCCCGGCCTCCCAGGGGGCTGGTGCCGGGGGTCTTGCCCCTTCCCCAACCCGCCGCACATCCTCTCACCATGATGTTCTCCACCAGCTTATTTTTGCGGCAGAAGGCATGCAAGTCCAGCGTCAAGCCCTTCTCCGATACAGTTCTGCACAGAGCGCAGATTTTGCTGAGGAACAGCATCTTCTGCTCCTCCTTGTCCTGGCAGCCACAAAGACACCAACAGAGCGTTAGGGGGACACCCACGGCCAGCAGGACCAAAGCCTTGAGGGGTCTGGAGCTGTGTGGGACGCCCGGAGGCCACGGCTCTGCCCAGCCAGCAGCCCTCCAGCAGCCCCGCAGCAGAGCCGTGGCAGCGCCAGGAGCACGGCTGCGATGCAAGCGGTTGCCGTTACCTTTTCTGTGCCGCGGACATAAGCCTCGATGAATTCCATGGCCGAATCTTTGCACAGTTTCCATGCCTTATCTGGAAAGGAGGAAAGCAAAGAGTGCTGCAGAGAGGGGCTGCATGCAGGAGTGAGGAGAGGAAGGGCCCCAGCCCCAGAAGGACGTGGGGAGGCCGCGAGGATGCCCAGAGGCTGCAGGAGCTCTGCTGGGAAGAGAGGCTGAGGGAGCTGGGCTTGTGGAGCCTGGAGAAGGCTGCGGGGGGACCTCGCTGCGGCCTCCCAGTGCCCAAAGGGGCCTCCAGGAAAGCTGGGGGGGATCTTCATCAGGGAGTGCAGCGACAGGACAAGGGGTGACGGCTTTAACCTAAAAGAGGGCAGGTTTCTTTCGGTCAGGGAGGGATTTCTATCCTTCACGCCCAGGGTGGTGAGGCCCTGGCGCAGGCTGCGGTGCCCCCTCCCTGGCGCTGCCCACGGCCAGGCTGGGTGGGCTTTGGGCAGCCTGGGCTGGGGGGAGGCGTCGTGATCGCTGACGTCCCCCCCAGCCCAAAGCGTCCTGGGATTCTGTGGTGCTGTGGAGGAAGCTCAGCACCGTCGGGCCCACCCGCCGGGTTAGCCAGGAAAGGAGTCCTGGAGTCAAGCAGGGGTCTCGCTGTCCCCAACCCTCCCCACCCCATCCCCGTGACCCTGACTCACTGGGATCCAGCAGCTGCGACTCGTCCTTGCTGTCCGCTGCCGGGCTGATTTCCGCTGCTGGGCTGCTTTCTGCGGCCGGGCTGCTTTCCGCGGCTGGGCTGCTTTCCGCGGCCGGGCTGCTGCCCTCTGCCAGCAAGCTGTCCTCTGCTGGCCGGCTGCTGCCCTCAGAAGACCAGGTCTCCTGCCAGGCCAGCCTGGGCTGGCTGGGGGGGATATCTCCCTCCTCATCGGATTCAGAAAGAGTCTCTGGAGTGGGAGAGGTCACAAGGATAAAACGGCGGCTCCTGTGGGCGGGCGGTTGCGGCATTGCGGGACGTGGGCTGTGCTCGGGGACTCCTCGAAGGCCCTGTGCTCCTGCCCTGTCCGTCACTGCCGTGCACCGACACTGAGGGTCCGAGCCACGGCTGCACTCTTATAAGGCGGACCCCTGGGGTGTCATCAGGTGATGTCACAAAGGGTCCCAGTGTGACACGCGCCTGGGCTGGGTGGGTCCCGGGCGTCCGGGCGCCGTACGTTCGCGGGCGGCACCAAGCTGGGCAGGAGGGTTGATCCGCTTGAGGGCAGGAAGGCTCTGCAGAGGGATCCGGACAGGCTGGATCGACGGGCCGCATCCAGCTGCGTGGCATTCAAGGCCAAATGCTGGGCGCCACACTTGGAATCCTAGAATATCCCGAGTTGGAAAGGGGCAGACCTGAAGGGATGAAAGACACGGTCTCCTGATGGCTCTTGAGCAGAAGGCGCCCCGAGACACGCGCCTCAAGCCAGCCAGCAATTGGCCACTGCGCAAAGCTCATCATTAGCGTTGTAGCCAAGTTAATTTATCTCCACCTTGCTCACCTGGCATCAGCCAATTTTTCACCCTAAACAGCATGTATTTATCTAGCTGTACAACGGACATTTTGTCCAGAAGGATACTGAGAGAAACAGTATTGAAAACTTGATGGAAATCCAAAACCTGGCTTCCCTTGGTCAACTAGATGGGTGACGTTGTCATAAAAGGAAATTAAGTTTGTTAAACAGGACTTTCCCCTCATGAACCTTGGTGGGCTGTGACCAATGACTGCGTTGTCTTTCAGGTGTTTTTCAGTAACGCCCAGGACAGTTCTCTCCATATTTTCACTAGGCTCTGAAGAGAGACTGGCAGGTCCGTATTATCAGGCTCTTCTTTCTTGCCCTTCTTGAAAGCTGTCACAACGATTGCCAGCCTAGTGTCAACTTGGACCTCTCTGGGCTCCCAAGACCATTGAAAAATAATTGAGAGAGGTCTCACAAGGACATTATCATAGAATCATAGAATCGTAGAATATCCCGAGTTGGAAGGGACCCATAAGGACCATCTAGTCCAACTCTTGGCACCGCACAGGTCTGCCCAAAGTTTAGACCGTGTGACTAAGTGCACAGTCCAATCGCTTCTTAAATTCAGACAGGGTTGGTGCAGTGACTACGTCCCTGGGGAGCCTGTTCCACCATGCGACCACCCTCTCGGTGAAGAACCTCTTCCTGATGTCCAGCCTAAGCTTCCCCCGCCTCAGCTTAACACCATTCCCGCGGGTCCTATCACTGCTGTTTACGCTGAATAGGTCACCTGCCTCTCCACTCCCCTTCGCGAGGAAGTTGTAGAACGCGACGAGGATTAGTCGGCCCTCTGAGAACCCTGGGATGAATCCCCTCAGGCCCCATAGACTCATATGCATCCAGGGTGGGCTTGGCTGGGAGGTTTTTGTTACTGCAGTCACGGCCCTCCAACTCTGGGCCCCTTGGGTCCCAGAGCCCATCACTGCTCTTGAAGACAGAGGCGACAAAGGCATTAAATGTCTCTGCTTCACCTGTGTCCCTGCTTGTGAGGTGACCAGCCTCATCAAGTAACGGACCGATGTTTCCTCTAGTCCTCCTTTTGCTGTTAACATATTCAATACATATATTTATATATATATATATTTATATGTCTGTGTTGTCGCCCACAGTACTAGCCAGCTTCACCTCTGAGCTTTGGCCGCACGAATTTTCTCCCGACAGAGGCGAACAGCACCTCTGTAGCCCTGCCACGTCACCCGACCTCGCTTCCAGTGGCCACACGCTTTCTTTTTCCCCTTAAGCTCTAGAAGAAGATCCCTGCTCAGCCAAGCTGGCCTTCTGCCCCGCCTGCTTGACTTCCGACATTTTGGAATCGCCTGCTCCTGTGCTCTTAGGAGGTGGCGCTTAAAAAGATGGACCCCGATACCTTCCCAAGCAGCTTCTCAGGGGACCTTCCCAACTAGTTCCCTCAGCAGCCTGAAGTCTGCCCTCCCCGTGTCCAGAGTTCACAGAACTGGAGGGGTTGGAAGGGACCTCAAGAGACCATCGGGTCCAACCCCCCTGCCAAAAGCAGGTTTTGTGGCAGTTTTCCTCCTGTCACCAAAGATTTTAAACTCAACTGCTTCCTGATTGCCATGGCCAAGATGGCCGCCGATCACCACTTCCCATGGGGCTGTGGCCTCTCAGATTATTTTTGCCTATGTTGTCCTGGTTCCAGTTAGGACACAGTTAATTTTCCTCACAGTAGCTGGTAGGGTGCTATGTTTTGGATTAGGCTGAGAAGAGCGCTGGTAACATGCTGATGTTGTGATTGTCGCAGAGCAGTGTTTACACCAGGCCAAGGCCTTTTCGGCTTCTCGCTCTGTCCTGCCAGCGAGCAGGCTGGGGGTGCAGCAGGAGCTGGGAGGGGACAGACCCAGGACAGCTGACCCAAACCGGCCAAAGGGGTATTCCATACCATCTGGCGTCATGCTAAACAATATATGGGGGTGGCTGGCCGGGGTGGGGGGCCGGCTGCTCGGGGATAGGCTGGGCATCGGTCAGCGGGTGGTGAGCAATTGCATTGTGCATCACTTGTTTCGTACACATTATTATTATTAATACTATTATCACTATTATTATTATTATTGTTATTATTATTTTCCTGTCTTAATAAACTGTCTTTATCTCAACTCACAGGCTTCACTTTCCCGTTTCTCTCCCCTATCCCAGAGAGGGAGGGGGGAAGGTGGGCGAACGGCTGTGTGGTGTTCAGCTGCCGGCCGGGTTAAACCACAGCACAGTGTTCTTCTTTTGGCATCACACTGCCCACCACATCCCACAGACCCCAGGAAAAGCCCCGAAGCAGACATGGGTGTGCAGGATCTCCCCTCCAGTAGCTGGTATCAGGCCTTGGCCCTCCTGCTTCATCAAAATATTTCTCATCACAGTGCCTTTGACTATCTGTAATCATGGCCTCCAATTATCTGCTCTAACAAGTTCTTGGGGAGACTCTCTTAGTAACGGCCCTCAGCGGGGCCCGTTAACACTCCAAGTCACTTCAGCTTTTTCTTCTGACTTTACTTTCTCAATCGCTTGCATCATTCTCCTCTCGGTACCTGAGCTTCATAAATTCAGCACCAAAATACACCGTGGAACTCATTAAAATGAAGAAACTCCTAACGCTTCTTACATAGTTTTGTTCAAGACTTGTACAGCTAATTGGAGAGCTTTCATGGTGTAGTTAAGGAGGAAGATTTCAAAGAGCACCTAATAAAATTTTTTTCTCATCTTAAAGGGTGCGTTTAGTTTAATTTCGGTTTGGAGCATTTCAGTTCACTAATTGATATTGATCCAGGGTGTCTCCTTTGGGGAACTGCATAGATAGGAAAAGCAGACTCTTGAGATCTGACACTGCATGGACAACCTTGCTCCTCCCCACCCCAGCCCTGACATTTCTCCCATTGTCTACTTGGTGCTTGCACCACTTTTCCTTACACCACACTTCTGCACCAAAGTCTGCAGCTGGATGTTACAGCTCCTTTGCACCAGCTCCCACCTGCTTTCCTTAGACACCTGGCTGCACTCAGGTGCAGAAGGGTTTTTCCTATTTCCAGCCAAAGAACGTGAAAACACACTGCAATTATCCAGAAAACAAAGCAAACTCATCGTGTATGCCTCCTGTGACGTTTACCTTCACAAAAGAATGACTGTAGAAGTATTTTATACTGATAGACAGGAAATTAAAAATGATAGTGTTATTATTAATCCATATCATATGAACTCAATGAGAAATGATGAGGATCTTGGTAAGGAAACAATTAGACAGACTGCTGATAGATGGACAAGCTGGGCTGCTTCTACCTGAAGCTCAAAGCAGCAACTGGGTCTGTGAGAGCAGTCTAATGATCAAAGAGTAAGGGGAGGGCAAACCAGGAGAACCAAGGGAAGTGCATAGGTCCAGACAGGCGGCTGGAAAGGGGACATTCAGCAGGGTCTGTGTAATCAAAACTTGTGGATGTGCCTGGAAGGTGAGGGAGCACACCATGCTAGACAAAGCGATGACAATGCAAGTACAGGTGAACTTCAGGATTTCTTCTCCAGCGATGAATATACATCCTGAAAATTCACATTTCTTCATGATAGAAATTACACACCAAGCGTGTAATGTTTTATAAAAAGGATTGAAACATTTGAGGTGACGAGTAGTTGCTCTTTTACCCAAGTACTAAAGAAATTACTGGGTATTCAGGCAGAGCTCTGCTGTCAAGACAGTAAGCAAGCAGGACATGCAAGAGACCAGAGCCCTTTGGAGGATGCAGATGGAGCCAGGTGGAGATACCAGAGCATGTCCACTGCCAGCAGTGGTCTTTGTCCCAATAACGCCAGCCCAGCCCAACACATGAGACCCCTTCAAAGACAACACCCTTGTTCAGTGGGTTCTTGGGATTCACCTAAAGTTGAAATGGCCACTGGAAGACCCAATATACTCTCCCTTATTCCTAGTTAGCAGCTGAACAGCCATTTACCATCAGGGGTCATCTGTGGCAATCTCAGGCTGAAAGACTCAAGAGCAGGACACTTCAAAGGGCTGAGGCAGAACCCATCAGCTTACCCCAGTTTGTGAATCATCCCCTTCCAACAGGGATATGAAAGTAAATAGTGTGAAATGACCCGTCAGGTCAATGCACAGAGTACGGGACAGTCCTACATACTGTGCTGTAGTGGTAGAAGGCAAAAAGCATTGCATTGTGCCTCTGTGATTCAGATAATCACAGGTTATCTGAAAAATCACATTGGACGATTTCCTGTACTTATTTTTCTTTATTATTATTTCCCAGGTACTATGATTTGATTTCTCCTTCTTCTTCTTCTCCTTCTTCTCCTTCTCCTTCTTCTTCTTCTTCTTCTTCTTCTTCTTCTTCTTCTTCTTCTTCTTCTTCTTCTCCTTCTTCTTCTTCTCCTTCTTCTTCTCCTTCTCCTTTCTACTAATTATTCTTTTTTTTCCCCTCATTATTTCATTTTCCTTTAGAACGAGGCTTCCAGTAGAGATAACGAAAATAAAGAAAGCATCAGAACTTCACTGGTCTCAGCTGCCATCTCTTCCCATCTCCTCTGGAGCTGGGGGAGCAGCTCCAGCATGCAGGAGGGGCTCGGGTCCAAGAGCCCAGCTGCCACATGGAGGAGCAGCCCCGGTGGCCCTCGGGGCTCCACCTCACTGCCCGCTGGGCTCTGCCTCTCTGCTGCCTTTGGGTCGGGGCTGCTGCTTCCCTGGAGCCGTGGCCATGGCCAGCAGCAGGACGTGGCCTTTTCACTGCTGCTCTCTTTCGGCTTCCACATTGTGATTCTTGTCCCTGGATAAGCCCTCAGATCTCATGTATGTTGGTGACACTCCTGTTGTCTCTACAGTGACATCCCTGTGGCTGCAGGCAGCAGCAGGCAATGTGCAGCCCCGGGTCACAGCTGGCCTCCCTGCTAGCAGCACAGTAACAAAAGGGGCTGCTCAGGGCAAACCCAGAAGCCTGGAAGCCTCTTCCAAATGTGGCCTGGAGCTATTAAAGAAATGTGTGGACTTGGTGCTAAGGGCCGTGCTTTTGTGGTGGGCCTGGTAGTGTTAGCTGACGGCTGGACTTGAGCTGAAGGGCCTTTTCCAACCGCAGCGGTTCTGTGACTCTTTCATTGAGTAGGCACCAAGCAGGCACTGGGCCCAGGGAAAAGACGTCCTTGGTAGCCTCCAAGTTAGCTCAGCGTCACGGCACCGAGTCACTTGGAAGGAGCTGCTGGAATAATGAGACAAGAACCCGGTTCTATTAAGATATATATTGATGATGTTTTGAGGAGTGCTGCGTGGCTAGCAGCACCACAGCTGTCGAAATCTCCGTCCTGACGTTCTGTTACGCCTTGACGCCAGGATCATGATGGTCTGAGCTGCCAGGCATCTGACCATGGGTTCCACATCCTTCCCTGAAGACCGGAGGACTGCCAAAGAAAGAAGAGCAGAGATGAAAACCCACTCCTTGCAGAGATCCCCAGGCATCCCCTGCAGACCATGCCAGCCCCATTCGACTCTTCCCTTTCGACACTCAACCCTTTCAGCAGCACTGCCCAACTCCAGGCTGGGAGGGCATTCCCTGACATGCCGGGCTCCCCCGTCTCCTCTCCCTCCTTCCTATGCCTGCGTTGCTCCTCCGCCCCGAAGCATTTCCCTGGAGCAGGGCAAGGCATGGGGGCCTCTGCCCCTGTCCCCCCAGCCCTAGCACACACACCACTGCCCTCACTCACCGCTGATGATTTCATTCTGCTTCTCCTCGCTCTGGTCCCCGGAGTAGCGCGCAGCAAGCCCTAGACACAGAGTTCCCATCAGAGCCCTGCTCCCCAGCACGCTCCCAGCAGCGCAGCCCCTGGCCTGGCCAGCCAGGCTGTGCCCCCTCCTGCACCCCAGCAAGGTCATTGCCCGAGGGGGGCTGGAGCAAGGGCCCAGTCGGGGGGCTCTGGGGGCAACAGGGCTGCGCCTCGCTGCCAGGGCAGTGCCTGGGGCTGCCAAAGGCTGCCCAAAGAGGGACCCAGGGGCTGGGCTCACCAATGAACCTGACGGCCTCAAGTCGCAAGACGGTCTGCGAGTCCTGCAGGTAGGGCTGGCTCTGCTGCAGGTATTCTTCTACTCTGCCTCCGTCCTGCTGCAGCTGGAGAGAGAACACAAGGTCACGGGGCTTGCAGACCCTCCCCAGGGTCTCCTCCAGCATCCTGGGGGCAGGGAGGGCAGAGGGGCCTGCAGAAGAGCCCCCTGGGGCTCTGTGCTGGAAGGAAGGGAGCGAGGATGCGGCTGCAGGCAGCGGGCTCTGGCCGGGCACGTTTGCCCAGCTGGGGCTGGGGCCTGTGGGGTCGTCCTTACCAAGCACTCCCCGATCCTGCACGTCTGTTTTGTCTGGGCCAAGTGCTTGAGTTCTTTGCGTCGCAGAAACTCTGCAGCGACGACGAGAGCTTCCCCAGAGGCCTGTGGAGCAGCAGAGGTTGGGACATGGCAGCACAGCCTTGGGAAGGAGACCCTCTGTCCCCTCCTCTTGGCAGGGCTGCGAGCCTTTCCCAGCGCGTTCCGGGAGGCTGTGGTGGGGGACGGCGTGCACGGGGTTCCATGGCCAGGGCAAGGACACGGGACAGCCGCCATCGGAGGCAGCTCATGCTGCCGGCCAGGGATCCCCCAGAGCATCCCTGTGGTGTCGGCACACCCTCGCCCACGTAACTGGTCAGCTCTGAGATCTGTACCTTTGCTACGCTCTCACTCTGGTCTCTCATCCGAAAGTAGAGTGGGAGAAGGCTGCTGTGCACTGTCCTCTTCAGTGCCCTCTTCCTTTGCCGCAGCACAGCCTCCGTCACGGCTTGGAAGAGGCAGATGGAGTGCTCCCGCACCTGGCTGGACTCCTGGCAGGGAGGAGGACAGGATGAATTTCAGCAACAGCTGCTGCCCGCCCATGGGGAGCAGGGGCATTAGCGTGGCTGACGCGAAGGGAGATCGCAGAACTGGGAGATGCTTCGGCGCTGGATCCTTCCCAGAGGAGCTGCTCAGCAGCCCTGCCGGGGCAGCTGCAAGGCCTGGTGCCCGTGAAAGGCAACGCAGTCGGTTGCCAGCACAGGCTGCCCGCCAGCCACCCCACTTTCGCCACCGGCCGCACCAGCCATGTCCAAGCAGAGCTCCCCAGCGGCTGGGCTGACGAGGAGACTGGCGAGGCCCTGCCTGAGTGCTGCCCACAGGGCCGGGCTGAAGGGCAGCCCTCATTACAGGGGGCCCAGCTGAGGGCTCGGGCTCCCGCAGCACACTTACGTGGTCAAAGAGTGGCAGGAGCTTCTCAGCCAGCTGCAGAGCCGTGCGACCGGCCTCTCTCCTCTCCACACGAGCCATCACGTTCCGCAGCACAAGCAGGGCCTTCAGCACGACGTCTGCGCTGGTGTCCTGCAGGGCCTCCAGGATGTCTGGCAGCACGACCTGAATTTTTCTTGCCTGTAGGAAAGACACAGTTTCCCTTCCGTGAAGCCGTGAGAGACCACCCTGGGCAAAGGGCTCTGGTTCCTGAGCACCAGCCTCCTGCCTTGCTTCCTGGCAGCTGGCATGGCAATCGCCTCCTGCAAGCAGTGGCCGCGGGCGCACTACAGGGATGCGGGGAGAGCAACGGGGAGGGACGGGAGGGCAGAAGAGCAAAGCCCCAGGCTGCCAACATGGCTTTGCTTGACGATGGCCCGCTCACCTTCTCAGGGCTCTCTGACACGGTGGAGAGCCCTTTGAGAGCCATCAAGCGCATCGCTGGGCTTGGGTGCTTCAGGTAACTCTGCAGGTGCACTGGGTTACCAAACTCCTCTTCCGAAACGTGATTCTGGGCCAGCATCTGCAAGAAAGAGCAGGGGGAGCCTGGCAGGGCCTGCAGGGCTCCCTGCAGCCTCTTCTTCTCCCGCCTTTGGGCAGGGATGGAGCAGCGCGAGCTGGCACCAAAGGCACCAGGCGCGGCTGGTTCCGGGGGCTTGCCGGCCCTGCCGGCCCCAGGGACGATGTGTCCGTACGCCCTGGGGGAGCTGGCAGGTTGGGGGTAGATGGGGACAGGGCTGTGCCTGTGTGCCTGAAGGGCCACGCGCAGCCCTGCTGGGAGCAAGGTTTCATCTGGGAACTCACAGCCAAGCGACGGATGCAGGTGTCTTCTGTGACCGCGGTGCACCAGTTGCGCAGTGGCAAGTCTTCCAACAGCGCGTTTAAAACCTTCTGCAAGGTCTGCGGCATTGCCAGGACCACCTCCCACATGCCCAGGGCAGTGCTGCAAGCACAGAATACTCTGTCAGTGGGGCTGCCTCAGCCGCAGGGCCACGGCCCGGGCCAGCCCCGTAGGACCCAGGCTGTCCTGCAGCCCCTGTGACTTGGGGAGCGCTGGGGGCCCAGCCTGGGCAAGCAGGAAGGGTCTGAGCTGGCGTTCCCTGGGGGCAGGGGGGCTCTGGGCTGCCTTGGACAGCTGGGCTGCTGCAGCCCTGGCTGGCCCAGTGGGGCTGGAACACGTTGGTGGGATGGAGGGCTGTGCTCCTTGGGGATGCCCTGCCGTTTGCCATGGCTCTGGCAAGCAGAGAGTCTCCAGGTGCATCTCCCGACGTGGAACAAGCCCTCAAGGATGTTAAGGCCAGGACCTGTCACTTGGCGGAGAGAACTGCAGCAGGTTCTTGACTTCTTCCCTGGACATCAGGTTGGTCAGCTGGAGAAGCAGGGAGTCCAGGCAGCGCCGCGCTGATGCCGTGTGGATGCTGTCCAGGTTTTTTCTGATGCACTCCATGATCGTTGGCACCTGGGGGGACAAGGTGGGAATGGTGTGTCCACCGGACTGCAGCCATTTCCACAGCTGCCACTGAAAGTTTGGCCCCTTCCATTGCTCTCTGCTGCCTTCACGTGGCTTCTGGAGCCCAAGAGACCTCCATGTGCGAGGGAGGCAAGGAGGGAGGGAGGGATGGAGGAACAACGCCTGAAAGAGCTCAAGGGCAGGGCAATGGCCACAGGCCACTTACATCTGTCAGCCAGTACTTGGGGTCCTCCAAGGCTGTGTCCAGCACGCTGCAGGCGCCCTGCTTGTCATGGACGCTGGAGTCTTGTAAAGCTTCAAGGGCTGTGAGGATGATGTCCAGCCTCTCAGAAGGGAAGAGGTATCCTCCAAACGCCTGTGGGAAGGAGGAGGGGAGGGAGGACATGCCGCACTGAGTGTCCCAAGGGTGCTGCTTAGCTGAGCAGCAAGGGCAGCTCCGGAGAGAGGGCCCTCAGGGGGAGGGAGTGAGGATGGGGCGTACGGGGACAGAGTGCTGGCCCTGCAGGTAACCAGGGCTTGCTGGTGGCCAGGAGGGCTGGAGCTGCTGCCGGGACACAGGGGAGCAGCCTTCGCATAGCCCCAGCTTCGGGACAAGAGGAACCCTCTCAGCAGGGCGAGGGAGGCCGTGCCAGCCCCAGCAGTTCTGGACCCCTTTGCTCACACGAGTTGCCTGCTGATGCTACGGACAAGATTCCCAGCAAGGCCAGAGCTCATTACCTCGGCAATCTCACAGGGAAAGGACATTACAATCAATGGAAATGTCGCATCCTTCAAACTCTTGTGTGTCTCTGCGTAATTTTCCATGTCCTTTGTCAGCGAGCATTCTAAACAGGGGGAACACCAAAGAGTCAGTAGGGAAGAGCATCTTTGCCAACAAGCTTGCCAAATGGTGAAAAGCACTTTCACTAGGAATGGCTGAGGAGGGAGGCTCAGACCCATGCTGAGGAGAGTGGTGGGCAGGGATGTAAAGCACAGGGTGACGGCTGCTGGGAGCAAGAGGGACCTCAGGGATGATGCAGAAGGAGGAGAAGCAATGGCGCTGGGTGCCGTGGGGGTAGCAGCGTGTCACAGACCCCTTCTGCTCGGGGTCGGGATGTGCAGGAAGCTCCCTGCCATCTGCTTGCAAGACGGCAGGGAGCAAACAGTCAAGGAGAATTCTGGAGGGCGTCACCATCCCTGGTGATGCACGGCTGGCTCTGCTGTTCACTCCTCAGGGAAGATGTGGTTTGGGAAGTGGCAATCGATTGATGGCTTAGACTGGGGAATACCGCGAAACGGCGTGGTAGGTGAGCTGGGGAGGGTTGAGAAGGACAGCAGCAGAGAACTGCTCCTGGACATGAGGTGAGCGTTTAGCTTCTGTGGAAAACGATAGCCAGATTCCTGCGGGAAGCTGCTGTGAGGAGCAGAGGAGGTCAGGGACCCTGGCAGACTTTCATGGACAGCCTCCACCAAGCAAAAGAACAATCCTTCACAATACTCGGGGAAAAGAAGCAGACATACCAGCAGATGTCTGTGTGCAGACGGACGCTGCCCACCACACCTTCTCTTACCTCTTCCATCTGAGATGATTTTGTAGAAGCGAAAAAGAGCATCAAAAGCTGTGCAACTGATGGAATCTGTGCCACAGCTGACAATGAAGAGGTGGCCCAGCAGCTGGCCCAGGATGGGGATGTAGAGCTTTCTGAGATCTTTGTGGCTGTCCTTGTGTTTTTCATTGTAGTCTGAGATCTGGGGGAGGGAGGGAGGAGAGACAAAGGGCTTAGTGGAGGCAGAGCCGGCCCCTGAGAGAGCAGGGCCTGGGGAGGGAAGAGCAGGGGCAAAGGAGGGACGAAGAGCCTTGCTTCAGGGTGCTGAGGCCCTCACATGCACCCAGGCTTGCCTCGCAGGCACCCCTGAGTGGCAGGATGCTCTGGGATGCACGAAAGGGTCGGGAATTCCTTGTTCCTTACCTTGGCCACAAAATGTGAGAGGATGAAGTCACTCAGCCTCTCAATCCTCGTCACAGCTCTCTCACACACAGATGAGTTTTTGGAGCCAGCAAAGTCCAGCAGCACCTGCAAGGAGAGAAGTTGCTGGGCTGACAGGGGTCTGCAAATGTGACCTGAGAGGATTCTTTGGAAATTCTTTGCAAATGCCAAACCTCCAAGATATTCTGCAACTCTGCGCTGATGCTGGCGGTGGGACAGTTGTGTACGAAGGCCGCCAGCATGGGGTCCATGGCATTCATAGTCTGCAAGGAGGACAGATGATCACTGAATTATTTCTGTGGCCCTTCTCAGCCCCAGGAGCTGGCTCTGAGCCCCTCTGGAGCCCAGGGGTGGCTTTGGGGCTAAAAAGCTGCTGCGTGCAGACCTCCTGCAGCACAGGATCAGGCCAGGGAAGGGGAAGGGGAAGAAGGGATGAGGCTGGGAAAGCAAATCTGGGCCCCGGCCCTGCACTGCTCTCCAGTTGTCTCAGCACGGGGAAGCAAGGCAGCAGCTCAGCAGGACTGGGGGTGCCGGTACCTCGGCCAGCACATACCTTGGTGTAGAGTGCTCTTTTTCTCTCTGGCACATCCGACTCCGGAGGCAGAAAGAAGACGCTCCTGTAGCACGCGTTCCGGAGACTCTCCTTTTTGCCGTGCAGTGCTCTCGGCACGGTGTTGCTGAGGGAGAGAGAGAGAGGAGCCTGTTGGATGCAGTGCCTCGAGGCTTATGAAGGAGGACACGGACCTCCCTTGGCCAGGCATCCCTGGGAGGGACGGGCAGCCTCCCTGCCAGCTTCAGGGCCACCAGGACATTGCCCTGGGGATGTGCTGGCCCAACCAGGGGCTGGGCACTCACCTGAGGACGGCGATGGTCTCCATGGCCTTCTGCCGAAATTCTGTGCGCAAGCTGTCCATGGGCTCCTTTTCCAGCAGCGCCTGCAGAGCACAAGCGGGATGAGACCTTGCAGCCGCCGGCACCCAGCACCAGCAGAGCCAGCGCTGCCCCAGCCCCGGCCTCCCAGGGGGCTGGTGCCGGGGGGCCTTGCCCCTTCCCCAACCCGCCGCACATCCTCTCACCATGATGTTCTCCACCAGCTTATTTTTGCGGCAGAAGGCATGCAAGTCCAGCGTCAAGCCCTTCTCCGAAACAGTTCTGCACAGAGCGCAGATTTTGCTGAGGAACAGCATCTTCTGCGCCTCCTTGTCCTGGCAGCCACAAAGACACCAACAGAGCGTTAGGGGGACACCCACGGCCAGCAGGACCAAAGCCTTGAGGGGTCTGGAGCTGTGTGGGACGCCCGGAGGCCACGGCTCTGCCCAGCCAGCAGCCCTCCAGCAGCCCCGCAGCAGAGCCGTGGCAGCGCCAGGAGCACGGCTGCGATGCAAGCGGTTGCCGTTACCTTTTCTGTGCCGCGGACATAAGCCTCGATGAATTCCACGGATGTGTCTTTGCACAGTTTCCTTGCCTTATCTGGAAAGGAGGAAAGCAAAGAGTGCTGCAGAGAGGGGCTGAACGCAGGAGTGAGGAGAGGAAGGGCCCCAGCCCCAGAAGGACGTGGGGAGGCCGCGAGGATGCCCAGAGGCTGCAGGAGCTCTGCTGGGAAGAGAGGCTGAGGGAGCTGGGCTTGTGGAGCCTGGAGAAGGCTGCGGGGGGACCTCGCTGGGGCCTCCCAGTGCCCAAAGGGGCCTCCGGAAAAGCTGGGGGGGATCTTCATCAGGGAGTGCAGCGACAGGACAAGGGGTGACGGCTTTAACCTAAAAGAGGGCAGGTTTCTTTCGGTCAGGGAGGGATTTCTATCCTTCACGCCCAGGGTGGTGAGGCCCTGGCGCAGGCTGCGGTGCCCCCTCCCTGGCGCTGCCCACGGCCAGGCTTGGTGGGCTTTGGGCAGCCTGGGCTGGGGGGAGGCGTCGTGATCGCTGACGTCCCCCCCCGCCCAAAGCGTCCTGGGATTCTGTGGTGCTGTGGAGGAAGCTCAGCACCGTCGGGCCCACCCGCCGGGTTAGCCAGGAAAGGAGTCCTGGAGTCAAGCAGGGGTCTCGCTGTCCCCAACCCTCCCCACCCCAGCCCCGTGACCCTGACTCACTGGGATCCAGCAGCTGCGACTCGTCCTTGCTGTCCGCTGCCGGGCTGCTTTCCGCGGCCGGGCTGCTTTCCGCGGCCGGGCTGCTTTCTGCGGCCGGGCTGCTGCCCTCTGCCAGCAAGCTGTCCTCTGCTGGCCGGCTGCTGCCCTCAGAAGACCAGGTCTCCTGCCAGGCCAGCCTGGGCTTCTTGGGGGGCATGCCTCCCTCCTCATCGGATTCAGAAGGAGACTTTGGCTTGCGAACACGGCCCTTCAGGATAAAACGGCGGCTCCTGTGGGCGGGCGGTTGCGGCATTGCGGGACGTGGGCTGTGCTCGGGGACTCCTCGAAGGCCCTGTGCTCCTGCCCTGTCCGTCACTGCCGTGCACCGACACTGAGGGTCCGAGCCACGGCTGCACTCTTATAAGGCGGACCCCTGGGGTGTCATCAGGTGATGTCACAAAGGGTCCCAGTGTGACACGCGCCTGGGCTGGGTGGGTCCCGGGCGTCCGGGCGCCGTACGTTCGCGGGCGGCACCAAGCTGGGCAGGAGGGTTGATCCGCTTGAGGGCAGGAAGGCTCTGCAGAGGGATCCGGACAGGCTGGATCGACGGGCCGCATCCAGCTGCGTGGCATTCAAGGCCAAATGCTGGGCGCCACACTTGGAATCCTAGAATATCCCGAGTTGGAAAGGGGCAGACCTGAAGGGATGAAAGACACGGTCTCCTGATGGCTCTTGAGCAGAAGGCGCCCCGAGACACGCGCCTCAAGCCAGCCAGCAATTGGCCACTGCGCAAAGCTCATCATTAGCGTTGTAGCCAAGTTAATTTATCTCCACCGTGCTCGAGTTTTTGTTTCTAACGCTTATTTCTTCATTATCTCTAATTCAGGGACGTGTGAAATAGCGCAAAGCCACCTGCAAATTCCCACACAGACCCACAAGGATCATTGAGTCAAACGCCAGGCTCCACACAGAACCGCCCAATATTGGAGAATGTTAGAGCGTTGTCCAAACGCTTCTTGACTTCCAGCAGGCTTGGAGCCATGCCCACTGCCCGGGGGAGCCTGTCCCAGTGCCCGACCACCCTCTCAGTGAAGAACCTTTTCCTATCACCCAGCCTCAGCCTCCCCTGTCCCAGCTCCATGCCGTTCTCTCGGGTCCTGTCACTGTCCCCAGAGAGCAGAGCTCAGCGCCTGCCCCTCTGCTCCCCTCGTGAGGGAGCTGCAGGCCGCCAGGAGGCCTCCCCTCAGTCTCCTCCAGGCTGAATTCTGACTCGTATTCAACTTGCTGTCGACCAAAACCCCCAGATCCCTTTCTGCAGGGCTGCTCTCCAGCCTCTTGTGCTGGCCCTACAGTGGAACCCTGGGGAACCCCACTAGGCACTGGTCAACAGGCTGATGCAACCCCATTTCTATAACCCTTTGAGCCCAACCCATCAGCCAATTTTTCACCCTAAACAGCATGTATTTATCTAGCTGTACAACGGACATTTTGTCCAGAAGGATACTGAGAGAAACAGTATTGAAAACTTGATGGAAATCCAAAACCTGGCTTCCCTTGGTCAACTAGATGGGTGATGTTGTCATAAAAGGAAATTAAGTTTGTTAAACAGGACTTTCCCCTCATGAACCTTGGTGGGCTGTGGCCAATGACTGCGTTGTCTTTCAGGTGTTTTTCAGTAACGCCCAGGACAGTTCTCTCCATATTTTCACTAGGCTCTGAAGAGAGACTGGCAGGTCCGTAATTATCAGGCTCTTCTTTCTTGCCCTTCTTGAAAGCTGTCACAACGATTGCCAGCCTAGTGTCAACTTGGACCTCTCTGGGCTCCCAAGACCATTGAAAAATAATTGAGAGAGGTCTCACAAGGACATTATCATAGAATCATAGAATCGTAGAATATCCCGAGTTGGAAGGGACCCATAAGGACCATCTAGTCCAACTCTTGGCACCGCACAGGTCTGCCCAAAGTTTAGACCGTGTGACTAAGTGCACAGTCCAATCGCTTCTTAAATTCAGACAGGGTTGGTGCAGTGACTACGTCCCTGGGGAGCCTGTTCCACCATGCGACCACCCTCTCGGTGAAGAACCTCTTCCTGATGTCCAGCCTAAGCTTCCCCCGCCTCAGCTTAACACCATTCCCGCGGGTCCTATCACTGCTGTTTACGCTGAATAGGTCACCTGCCTCTCCACTCCCCTTCGCGAGGAAGTTGTAGAACGCGACGAGGATTAGTCGGCCCTCTGAGAACCCTGGGATGAATCCCCTCAGGCCCCATAGACTCATATGCATCCAGGGTGGGCTTGGCTGGGAGGTTTTTGTTACTGCAGTCACGGCCCTCCAACTCTGGGCCCCTTGGGTCCCAGAGCCCATCACTGCTCTTGAAGACAGAGGCGACAAAGGCATTAAATGTCTCTGCTTCACCTGTGTCCCTGCTTGTGAGGTGACCAGCCTCATCAAGTAACGGACCGATGTTTCCTCTAGTCCTCCTTTTGCTGTTAACATATTCAATACATATATTTATATATATATATATTTATATGTCTGTGTTGTCGCCCACAGTACTAGCCAGCTTCACCTCTGAGCTTTGGCCGCACGAATTTTCTCCTGACAGAGGCGAACAGCACCTCTGTAGCCCTGCCACGTCACCCGACCTCGCTTCCAGTGGCCACACGCTTTCTTTTTCCCCTTAAGCTCTAGAAGAAGATCCCTGCTCAGCCAAGCTGGCCTTCTGCCCCGCCTGCTTGACTTCCGACATTTTGGAATCGCCTGCTCCTGTGCTCTTAGGAGGTGGTGCTTAAAAAGATGGACCCCGATACCTTCCCAAGCAGCTTCTCAGGGGACCTTCCCAACTAGTTCCCTCAGCAGCCTGAAGTCTGCCCTCCCCGTGTCCAGAGTTCACAGAACTGGAGGGGTTGGAAGGGACCTCAAGAGACCATCGGGTCCAACCCCCCTGCCAAAAGCAGGTTTTGTGGCAGTTTTCCTCCTGTCACCAAAGATTTTAAACTCAACTGCTTCCTGATTGCCATGGCCAAGATGGCCGCCGATCACCACGTCCCATGGGGCTGTGGCCTCTCAGATTATTTTTGCCTATGTTGTCCTGGTTCCAGTTAGGACACAGTTAATTTTCCTCACAGTAGCTGGTAGGGTGCTATGTTTTGGATTAGGCTGAGAAGAGCGCTGGTAACATGCTGATGTTGTGATTGTCGCAGAGCAGTGTTTACACCAGGCCAAGGCCTTTTCGGCTTCTCGCTCTGTCCTGCCAGCGAGCAGGCTGGGGGTGCAGCAGGAGCTGGGAGGGGACAGACCCAGGACAGCTGACCCAAACCGGCCAAAGGGGTATTCCATACCATCTGGCGTCATGCTAAACAATATATGGGGGTGGCTGGCCGGGGTGGGGGGCCGGCTGCTCGGGGATAGGCTGGGCATCGGTCAGCGGGTGGTGGGCAATTGCACTGTGCATCACTTGTTTCGTACACATTATTGGTAGGAGTACTATTATTATTATTATTATTATTATTGTTATTATTATTTTCCTGTCTTAATAAACTGTCTTTATCTCAACTCACAGGCTTCACTTTCCCGTTTCTCTCCCCTATCCCAGAGAGGGAGGGGGGAGGGTGAGCGAACGGCTGTGTGGTGTTTAGCTGCTGGCCGGGTTAAACCACAACACCTTCACAAAAGAATGACTGTAGAAGTATTTTATACTGATAGACAGGCAATTAAAAATGATAGTGTTATTATTAATCCATATCATATGAACTCAATGAGAAATGATGAGGATCTTGGTAAGGAAACAATTAGACAGACTGCTGATAGATGGACAAGCTGGGCTGCTTCTACCTGAAGCTCAAAGCAGCAACTGGGTCTGTGAGAGCAGTCTAATGATCAAAGAGTAAGGGGAGGGCAAACCAGGAGAACCAAGGGAAGTGCATAGGTCCAGACAGGCGGCTGGAAAGGGGACATTCAGCAGGGTCTGTGTAATCAAAACTTGTGGATGTGCCTGGAAGGTGAGGGAGCACACCATGCTAGACAAAGCGATGACAATGCAAGTACAGGTGAACTTCAGGATTTCTTCTCCAGCGATGAATATACATCCTGAAAATTCACATTTCTTCATGATAGAAATTACACACAAAGCGTGTAATGTTTTATAAAAAGGATTGAAACATTTGAGGTGACGAGTAGTTGCTCTTTTACCCAAGTACTAAAGAAATTACTGGGTATTCAGGCAGAGCTCTGCTGTCAAGACAGTAAGCAAGCAGGACATGCAAGAGACCAGAGCCCTTTGGAGGATGCAGATGGAGCCAGGTGGAGATACCAGAGCATGTCCACTGCCAGCAGTGGTCTTTGTCCCAATAACGCCAGCCCAGCCCAACACATGAGACCCCTTCAAAGACAACACCCTTGTTCAGTGGGTTCTTGGGATTCACCTAAAGTTGAAATGGCCACTGGAAGACCCAATATACTCTCCCTTATTCCTAGTTAGCAGCTGAACAGCCATTTACCATCAGGGGTCATCTGTGGCAATCTCAGGCTGAAAGACTCAAGAGCAGGACACTTCAAAGGGCTGAGGCAGAACCCATCAGCTTACCCCAGTTTGTGAATCATCCCCTTCCAACAGGGATATGAAAGTAAATAGTGTGAAATGACCCGTCAGGTCAATGCACAGAGTACGGGACAGTCCTACATACTGTGCTGTAGTGGTAGAAGGCAAAAAGCATTGCATTGTGCCTCTGTGATTCAGATAATCACAGGTTATCTGAAAAATCATGTTGGACAATTTCCTGTACTTATTTTTCTTTATTATTATTTCCCAGGTATTTCTCCTTCTTCTTCTTGTTCTTCTACTACTTCTTCTTCTTCTCCTTCTTCTCCTTCTTCTCCTTCTTCTTCTCCTTCTCCTTTCTACTAATTATTCTTTTTTTTTCCCCTCATTATTTCATTTTCCTTTAGAACGAGGCTTCCAGTAGAGATAACGAAAATAAAGAAAGCATCAGAACTTCACTGGTCTCAGCTGCCATCTCTTCCCATCTCCTCTGGAGCTGGGGGAGCAGCTCCAGCATGCAGGAGGGGCTCGGGTCCAAGAGCCCAGCTGCCACATGGAGGAGCAGCCCCGGTGGCCCTCGGGGCTCCACCTCACTGCCCGCTGGGCTCTGCCTCTCTGCTGCCTTTGGGTCGGGGCTGCTGCTTCCCTGGAGCCGTGGCCATGGCCAGCAGCAGGACGTGGCCTTTTCACTGCTGCTCTCTTTCGGCTTCCACATTGTGATTCTTGTCCCTGGATAAGCCCTCAGATCTCATGTATGTTGGTGACACTCCTGTTGTCTCTACAGTGACATCCCTGTGGCTGCAGGCAGCAGCAGGCAATGTGCAGCCCCGGGTCACAGCTGGCCTCCCTGCTAGCAGCACAGTAACAAAAGGGGCTGCTCAGGGCAAACCCAGAAGCCTGGAAGCCTCTTCCAAATGTGGCCTGGAGCTATTAAAGAAATGTGTGGACTTGGTGCTAAGGGCCGTGCTTTTGTGGTGGGCCTGGTAGTGTTAGCTGACGGTTGGACTTGAGCTGAAGGGCCTTTTCCAACCGCAGCGGTTCTGTGACTCTTTCATTGAGTAGGCACCAAGCAGTCACCGGGCCCCGGGAAAAGACGTCCTTGGTAGCCTCCAAGGTAGCTCAGCGTCACGGCACCGAGTCACTTGGAAGGAGCTGCTGGAATAATGAGACAAGAACCCGGTTCTATTAAGATATATATTGATGTTTTGAGGAGTGCTGCGTGGCTAGCAGCACCACAGCTGTCGAAATCTCCGTCCTGACGTTCTGTTACGCCTTGACGCCAGGATCATGATGGTCTGAGCTGCCAGGCATCTGACCATGGGTTCCACATCCTTCCCTGAAGACCGGAGGACTGCCAAAGAAAGAAGAGCAGAGATGAAAACCCACTCCTTGCAGAGATCCCCAGGCATCCCCTGCAGACCATGCCAGCCCCACTCGACTCTTCCCTTTCGACACTCAACCCTTTCAGCAGCACTGCCCAACTCCAGGCTGGGAGGGCATTCCCTGACATGGCGGGCTCCCCCGTCTCCTCTCCCTCCTTCCTATGCCTGCGTTGCTCCTCCGCCCCGAAGCATTTCCCTGGAGCAGGGCAAGGCATGGGGGCCTCTGCCCCTGTCCCCCCAGCCCTAGCACACACACCACTGCCCTCACTCACCGCTGATGATTTCATTCTGCTTCTCCTCGCTCTGGTCCCCGGAGTAGCGCGCAGCAAGCCCTAGACACAGAGTTCCCATCAGAGCCCCGCTCCCCAGCACGCTCCCAGCAGCGCAGCCCCTGGCCTGGCCAGCCAGGCTGTGCCCCCTCCTGCACCCCAGCAAGGTCATTGCCCGAGGGGGGCTGGAGCAAGGGCCCAGTCGGGGGGCTCTGGGGGCAACAGGGCTGCGCCTCGCTGCCAGGGCAGTGCCTGGGGCTGCCAAAGGCTGCCCAAAGAGGGACCCAGGGGCTGGGCTCACCAATGAACCTGACGGCCTCAAGTCGCAAGACGGTCTGCGAGTCCTGCAGGTAGGGCTGGCTCTGCTGCAGGTATTCTTCTACTCTGCCTCCGTCCTGCTGCAGCTGGAGAGAGAACACAAGGTCACGGGGCTTGCAGACCCTCCCCAGGGTCTCCTCCAGCATCCTGGGGGCAGGGAGGGCAGAGGGGCCTGCAGAAGAGCCCCCTGGGGCTCTGTGCTGGAAGGAAGGGAGCGAGGATGCGGCTGCAGGCAGCGGGCTCTGGCCGGGCACGTTTGCCCAGCTGGGGCTGGGGCCTGTGGGGTCGTCCTTACCAAGCACTCCCCGATCCTGCAGGTCTGTTTTGTCTGGGCCAAGTGCTTGAGTTCTTTGCGTCGCAGAAACTCTGCAGCGACGACGAGAGCTTCCCCAGAGGCCTGTGGAGCAGCAGAGGTTGGGACATGGCAGCACAGCCTTGGGAAGGAGACCCTCTGTCCCCTCCTCTTGGCAGGGCTGCGAGCCTTTCCCAGCGCGTTACAGGAGGCTGTGGTGGGGGACGGCGTGCACGGGGTTCCATGGCCAGGGCAAGGACACGGGACAGCCGCCATCGGAGGCAGCTCACGCTGCCGGCCAGGGATCCCCCAGAGCATCCCTGTGGTGTCGGCACACCCTCGCCCACGTAACTGGTCAGCTCTGAGATCTGTACCTTTGCTACGCTCTCACTCTGGTCTCTCATCCGAAAGTAGAGTGGGAGAAGGCTGCTGTGCACTGTCCTCTTCAGTGCCCTCTTCCTTTGCCGCAGCACAGCCTCCGTCACGGCTTGGAAGAGGCAGATGGAGTGCTCCCGCACCTGGCTGGACTCCTGGCAGGGAGGAGGACAGGATGAATTTCAGCAACAGCTGCTGCCCGCCCATGGGGAGCAGGGGCATTAGCGTGGCTGACGCGAAGGGAGATCGCAGAACTGGGAGATGCTTCGGCGCTGGATCCTTCCCAGAGGAGCTGCTCAGCAGCCCTGCCGGGGCAGCTGCAAGGCCTGGTGCCCGTGAAAGGCAACGCAGTCGGTTGCCAGCACAGGCTGCCCGCCAGCCACCCCACTTTCGCCACCGGCCGCACCAGCCATGTCCAAGCAGAGCTCCCCAGCGGCTGGGCTGACGAGGAGACTGGCGAGGCCCTGCCTGAGTGCTGCCCACAGGGCCGGGCTGAAGGGCAGCCCTCATTACAGGGGGCCCAGCTGAGGGCTCGGGCTCCCGCAGCACACTTACGTGGTCAAAGAGTGGCAGGAGCTTCTCAGCCAGCTGCAGAGCCGTGCGACCGGCCTCTCTCCTCTCCACACGAGCCATCACGTTCCGCAGCACAAGCAGGGCCTTCAGCACGACGTCTGCGCTGGTGTCCTGCAGGGCCTCCAGGATGTCTGGCAGCACGACCTGAATTTTTCTTGCCTGTAGGAAAGACACAGTTTCCCTTCCGTGAAGCCGTGAGAGACCACCCTGGGCAAAGGGCTCTGGTTCCTGAGCACCAGCCTCCTGCCTTGCTTCCTGGCAGCTGGCATGGCAATCGCCTCCTGCAAGCAGTGGCCGCGGGCGCACTACAGGGATGCGGGGAGAGCAACGGGGAGGGACGGGAGGGCAGAAGAGCAAAGCCCCAGGCTGCCAACATGGCTTTGCTTGACGATGGCCCGCTCACCTTCTCAGGGCTCTCTGACACGGTGGAGAGCCCTTTGAGAGCCATCAAGCGCATCGCTGGGCTTGGGTGCTTCAGGTAACTCTGCAGGTGCACTGGGTTACCAAACTCCTCTTCCGAAACGTGATTCTGGGCCAGCATCTGCAAGAACGAGCAGGGGGAGCCTGGCAGGGCCTGCAGGGCTCCCTGCAGCCTCTTCTTCTCCCGCCTTTGGGCAGGGATGGAGCAGCGCGAGCTGGCACCAAAGGCACCAGGCGCGGCTGGTTCCGGGGGCTTGCCGGCCCTGCCGGCCCCAGGGACGATGTGTCCGTACGCCCTGGGGGAGCTGGCAGGTTGGGGGTAGATGGGGACAGGGCTGTGCCTGTGTGCCTGAAGGGCCACGCGCAGCCCTGCTGGGAGCAAGGTTTCATCTGGGAACTCACAGCCAAGCGACGGATGCAGGTGTCTTCTGTGACCGCGGTGCACCAGTTGCGCAGTGGCAAGTCTTCCATCAGCACGTTTAAAACCTTCTGCAAGGTCTGCGGCATTGCCAGGACCACCTCCCACATGCCCAGGGCAGTGCTGCAAGCACAGAATACTCTGTCAGTGGGGCTGCCTCAGCCGCAGGGCCACGGCCCGGGCCAGCCCCGTAGGACCCAGGCTGTCCTGCAGCCCCTGTGACTTGGGGAGCGCTGGGGGCCCAGCCTGGGCAAGCAGGAAGGGTCTGAGCTGGCGTTCCCTGGGGGCAGGGGGGCTCTGGGCTGCCTTGGACAGCTGGGCTGCTGCAGCCCTGGCTAGCCCAGTGGGGCTGGAACACGTTGGTGGGATGGAGGGCTGTGCTCCTTGGGGATGCCCTGCCGTTTGCCATGGCTCTGGCAAGCAGAGAGTCTCCAGGTGCATCTCCCGACGTGGAACAAGCCCTCAAGGATGTTAAGGCCAGGACCTGTCACTTGGCGGAGAGAACTGCAGCAGGTTCTTGACTTCTTCCCTGGACATCAGGTTGGTCAGCTGGAGAAGCAGGGAGTCCAGGCAGCGCCGCGCTGATGCCGTGTGGATGCTGTCCAGGTTTTTCCTGATGCACTCCATGATCGTTGGCACCTGGGGGGACAAGGTGGGAATGGTGTGTCCACCGGACTGCAGCCATTTCCACAGCCGCCACTGAAACCTTGTCCCCTTCCATTGCTCTCTGCTCACTTCAGGTGGCTTCTGGTGCCTAAGAGATCTCGATGTGCGACAGAGGCCGGGAGGGAGGGAGAAAGCGAGTGAAGAAGGGAGGGAGTAAAGGAAAGAGGGAGAGAGGAAGAGAGGGAGGATCAACACCTGAAAGAGCTCAAGGGCAGGGCAATGGCCACAGGCCACTTACATCTGTCAGCCAGTACTTGGGGTCCTCCAAGGCTGTGTCCAGCACGCTGCAGGCGCCCTGCTTGTCATGGACGCTGGAGTCTTGTAAAGCTTCAAGGGCTGTGAGGATGATGTCCAGCCTCTCAGAAGGGAAGAGGTATCCTCCAAACGCCTGTGGGAAGAAGGAGGGGAGGGAGGACATGCCGCACTGAGTGTCCCAAGGGTGCTGCTTAGCTGAGCAGCAAGGGCAGCTCCGGAGAGAGGGCCCTCAGGGGGAAGGAGTGAGGATGGGGCGTACGGGGACAGAGTGCTGGCCCTGCAGGTAACCAGGGCTTGCTGGTGGCCAGGAGGGCTGGAGCTGCTGCCGGGACACAGGGGAGCAGCCTTCGCATAGCCCCAGCTTCGGGACAAGAGGAACCCTCTCAGCAGGGCGAGGGAGGCCGTGCCAGCCCCAGCAGTTCTGGACCCCTTTGCTCACACGAGTTGCCTGCTGATGCTACGGACAAGATTCCCAGCAAGGCCGGAGCTCATTACCTTGGCAATATCACAGGGAGTGGAAATTTCATACGAAGGATATGTCGTATCCTTCAAATTCTTGCGCCTCTCTGCGTAATTTTCCATGTCCTTTGTCAGCGAGCATTCTAAACAGGGGGAACACCGAAGAGTCAGTAGGGAAGAGCATCTTTGCCAACAAGCTTGCCAAATGGTGAAAAGCACTTTCACTAGGAATGGTTGAGGAGGGAGGCTCAGACCCATGCTGAGGAGAGTGGTGGGCAGGGATGTAAAGCACAGGGTGACGGCTGCTGGGAGCAAGAGGGACCTCAGGGATGATGCAGAAGGAGGAGAAGCAATGGCGCTGGGTGCCGTGGGGGTAGCAGCGTGTCACAGACCCCTTCTGCTCGGGGTCGGGATGTGCAGGAAGCTCCCTGCCATCTGCTTGCAAGACGGCAGGGAGCAAACAGTCAAGGAGAATTCTGGAGGGCGTCACCATCCCTGGTGATGCACGGCTGGCTCTGCTGTTCACTCCTCAGGGAAGATGTGGTTTGGGAAGTGGCAACCGATTGATGGCTTAGACTGGGGAATACCGCGAAACGGCGTGGTAGGTGAGCTGGGGAGGGTTGAGAAGGACAGCAGCAGAGAACTGCTCCTGGACATGAGGTGAGCGTTTAGCTTCTGTGGAAAACGATAGCCAGATTCCTGCGGGAAGCTGCTGTGAGGAGCAGAGGAGGTCAGGGACCCTGGCAGACTTTCATGGACAGCCTCCACCAAGCAAAAGAACAATCCTTCACAATACTCGGGGAAAAGAAGCAGACATACCAGCAGATGTCTGTGTGCAGACGGACGCTGCCCACCACACCTTCTCTTACCTCTTCCATCTTTGAGGAATGCGTAGAAGTGATAAAGAGCATCCAAAACTCTGTATCTGGTGGGATCTGTGCCACAGCTGGAAATGAAGAGGTGGCCCAGCAGCTGTCCCAGGATGGGGATGTGGACCTCTTTGTGGGTGCCCGGGCTGCCCTCGCATTGTCCAGCAGTGAACGAGGTCTGGGCAAGGGAGGGAGGAGAGAAGAAGGGTTAAGTGGAGGCAGAGAGCAGGGCCTGGGGAAGGAAGAGCAGGGGCAAAGGAGGGACAAAGACCCTTGCTTCAGGGCAGAGCTGTGCTGAGGCCCCCACCTGCGCTCGGGCTTGCTGCACAGGCACCCCTGAGCTGCAGGATGCTCTGGAATGCAGGGAAGGGGAGACAGGCTGGCTGAAGGGTTCCTGGCATCTTACCTTCCCCAGATATGTGACCAGGAAATCACTCAGCCTCTCAATCTTCTGCAGGGCGATCTTGCGCACAGCGGTGTTATGGGAGGTGGCGTAGTGCAGCAGCGCCTGTGAGGAGAGAAGCTGCTGGTCTGCCCTGGGAGCTGATGCCTGCTCCAGCAGAAGCAGCACTGCTGAACCCCTGGCTGTGCTCACGCCGTCCATCAAAGCTTCCCCCAAGGTGGAGCAAAGCCCTCAGCAGGGCTCCTGCCCCTGGGTTCCCTTGCAGGCTTGCCACAGATCCGCCAGCCAACTTTGTGCTCAGGCAGACGGGCAGATGCCACCCGCCAGTGCGGCCTCAGCTCCCTCCTGCGCCCTCCCCCGGAACGCGGCCCTCTGTCCCCTCTCCGTGAGGGCTGGCTTCTGTGGCAGGAACCAGGGGTCCGCAATGGGGCAGGGATACGGCCACTGGGCAGCCAGGAGAACACGGCTTCAGGGCCACGCTCCCGTGCAGGATGGGCGGGTCCCCGGGGATCTCTGCCCCATTCACACCTGGCAAGAGGAGACTGGAGGGACTGGGGGGCAGGCGGAGAGCAGCTCCAGCTGCCGCCAGTGCGGTGCCCAAGGAGTGGGCTAAAATTCTCCCACTGCTTTGGCGCAAGGTGATCTCTTGGGGTCTGGAGGGGCTGGCCCAGAAGTGCCATGGGCAAGGTTTTGCTGTGACATGAGAGGATTCTTCGGAGGGGAAAGGGTCTTTGACCACAGCCAGGGGATGCCAGGCTCCCAGAAGACCTCGGTGGGCTTCCCCAAAGGAGGTGGGCACCTGCCCGCAGCGTGCTCAGTCCTGGCACTGGGGGTGGGCCATCCACTGCAGCATGGACGTTCGTTACCCCCCCAGCTGTGGAACCACTCCTGGGAAACCGACTCTTTGCAAATGCCAGACCTGCCAAATAATCTGCAGCTCCTCGCCGACACTGGAGATTGGACAGTTGCGTACAAAGGCCTGCAGCATGATTTCCATGGCGTTCATGGTCTGCAAGGAGGACAGAGGATCATAGAAGTATTTCTGCGGTCCTTCTCACCCCCAGGGGCTGACTGAACCTCCAGCACCAAGGGAGGACACGTGCACCGCCTCGCAGAGCCCAGGTCCTTCTCACCCCCAGGGGCTGACTGAACCTCCAGCACCAAGGGAGGACACGTGCACCGCCTCACAGAGCCCAGGGGTGGCTTTGGGGCTAAAAAGCTGCTGCGTGCAGACCTCCTGCAGCACTGGATCAGGCCAGGGAAGGGGAAGGGGAAGAAGGGATGAGGCTGGGAAAGCAAATCTGGGCCCCGGCCCTGCACTGGTCTCCAGTTGTCTCAGCACGGGGCAGCAAGGCAGCAGCCCAGCGGGAATGGGGGTGCCGGTACCTCACCCAGCAAATACCTTGTTGTAGAGATCTTTTTCTACCGCTGACATGTCCAAATAGGGAGGCAGAAAGAAGACACTCTTGAAGCAGGCATGCAGGAGACTCTCCTTTTTGCCATCCAGTGCTGCCTTCGCAGTGGAGCTAAGAAGGGAGATAGGAGCTTGTTGGACGCTGGTGCTGGAGTGGTGCCTCGAGGCTTAGGGAAGGAGGACACGGCCCTCCCGTGGACAGGCATCCCTGGGAGGGACGGGCAGCCTCCCTGCCAGCTTCAGGGCCACCAGGACGTTGCCCTGGGGATGTGCTGGCCCAACCAGGGGCTGGGCACTCACCTGAGGATGGTGAGAGTCTCCATGGCATTCCTACGAAATGCTGTGTGCAAACTGTCCGTGGGCTCCTCTTCCAGCAAAACCTGCAGAGCACAACCAGGATGGGACGTGGCAGACACTAGCCCCCAGTGCCCGCTGCTGAAGGCCCAGCAGCACGCCCAGTCCTGCCTCGGGCAGCTTGGTGTCTGTGCACGGTTTGTCTCCACCTCCCCCTGCCCCAGCCTCACAGGGGGCTGGTGTCCGAGGGGCCTTGTCCCTTCCCCAACCCGCCACGCGTCCCCTCACCTTGATGTTCTCTGCCAGCTCGGTTTTGTGGCAGAAGGCATCCATGTCCTCCAACAAGGAATACTGTCTGCACAGGGTGCAGATGCTCTCCAGGAACTTCATTTTCTTTTCCTCATCCTGGCAGCCACAGAGAGAACCACGGGGAGGGTGAGGGGGGAGAACCAGAGCCCACAGCGCTGGAGTGCTGTGACACTGGAGTGCTGTGACGTGTGGTGCTGTCTGAGACACACGGAGGGCAGCAGCTCTGCCCAGCCTGGCAGCAGGGCCAGGGCCCCCTCAGGACACACAGGCACAGCCACGACGGAAGGGGCTTCCATTACCTTCTTTGTGCTGCTGACGAATATCTCGATGAATTTCTTGGCTTCCTCTTTGCCAAGATCCCACGACCAGGCATCTAACAATGGAGGAGAGGGAGGAGTGCTGCAGTGAGAGGCTGAAGGCAGGAGCGAGGAGAGGAAGGGCCCCCGGCACGAGAGACACATGGACCTGCTGGAGCAGGTCCGGAGGAGGCCCTGATGCTGATCAGAGGGCTGGAGCACCTCCTCTAGGACAGGCTGAGAGAGCTGGGCTTCTTCAGCCTGGAGAAGAGGAGGCTCCAGGGGGACCTTACAGAGGCCTTCCTGTACCTAAAGGCGGGCCTACAGGATAGCTGGGGAGGGACTCTTTATCAGGGAGTGCTGTGGTAGGACAAGGGCTGACAGATTGAACCTAAAGCAGGGTAGATTTCAATTAGGTGTTCAATTAGCAACAAATTCTATACTCTGAGGGTGCTGAGGCAGCAGGATCTGGGCCCCCTCTAAGCTCCCTCCCAACCCGGGGCGAGGCCATGCTGGGTTGGGCTCCCAGCACCCCCAGCATCCAGGTGCCATTCTGCCCCGCACCCACAGGATCCCACTGCTGCCGTGCCAGGAAAGACGTCCTGGCTTCAAGCAGGGAGGTTTGCTTGGCCCCAACCCTTCCCAACCGCGCGGGATGCTCACTCACTGGGATTCAGTGGCTGGAAATCCAAGGAATCCAGCGGAAAGCTGCTCTCCTCAGGACACCAGGTCTTCCGCCAGGCCATCCTGGAGCAGGGGCGGGTTATCTTTGCCACCCTGCGGGATGGAGGAATGGGGCGATAAGGGCAAGGATACCTCCCCAGGATAATACGTTGTCTTCTCCGGTGGTGGCAGCATCGGAACCGCATTGTGGGACGTGGGCTGTGCACTTAGACTCCTTAAAGGCCCTGTGCTCCTGCCCTGTCCCGTCACTGTCCTGCACGGACACTGAGGGTCCGAGTCACAGCTGCATTTTTTTAGGGCAGACCCCTGGGGGTGTCATCAAGGGATGTCACAAAGGGTTTCATTGTGACACGCTTCTGGGCTGGGCGGGTGAGCAGCTCAGCACTGCACACCCACTCGCCCAGCCTGTCCCAGCAGGATGGCGATGGGAATCGGAAGGGCAAAGATGAGAAAGCGCATGGATCAAGACAAATATAGCATTCTAGGAAAAGCCAAAGATGCACGTGCAAGCAAAGCAAAAGAAGGAAGCCATTCGCTACTTCCCATTGGCAAGCAGATGCTCAGCCACTTCCAGGAAAGTGCGCACGCAAGCCACCAGCCTGGCAGAGCCTGCTGCCCTGGCGCCTGCTGGCACCCTGACACGAGGGTGACACACTCATGGCCCCACAAGGAGTCCTGATACACCCCAGGCACACAGAAGGCAAAGGCGTGGATGCCCTAGTTGTCCCAATTGCCCTTTGCTATCCCCCATCCCTTCCCAGGGAGGCAGTGGCTGGCAGATGCCAGGGAAGGGGTCAGGCCTTGCTTCTAGCAGGCTCTGGGAGCACCCAGCCCTGAGCACAGGGAGACCTGTGTGGTGGTTTTACTCGGGTGGGCAGCCGAGTTCCACCTCGGCCGCTCTCTCAGTCCTCCTCCTCAAATAGGAAAGGGGACTTGTCGCCCACAGTACTAGCCAGCTTCACCTCTGAGCTTTGGCCGCACGAATTTTCTCCCGACAGAGGCGAACAGCACCTCTGTAGCCCTGCCACGTCACCCGACCTCGCTTCCAGTGGCCACACGCTTTCTTTTTCCCCTTAAGCTCTAGAAGAAGATCCCTGCTCAGCCAAGCTGGCCTTCTGCCCCGCCTGCTTGACTTCCGACATTTTGGAATCGCCTGCTCCTGTGCTCTTAGGAGGTGGCGCTTAAAAAGATGGACCCCGATACCTTCCCAAGCAGCTTCTCAGGGGACCTTCCCAACTAGTTCCCTCAGCAGCCTGAAGTCTGCCCTCCCCGTGTCCAGAGTTCACAGAACTGGAGGGGTTGGAAGGGACCTCAAGAGACCATCGGGTCCAACCCCCCTGCCAAAAGCAGGTTTTGTGGCAGTTTTCCTCCTGTCACCAAAGATTTTAAACTCAACTGCTTCCTGATTGCCATGGCCAAGATGGCCGCCGATCACCACTTCCCATGGGGCTGTGGCCTCTCAGATTATTTTTGCCTATGTTGTCCTGGTTCCAGTTAGGACACAGTTAATTTTCCTCACAGTAGCTGGTAGGGTGCTATGTTTTGGATTAGGCTGAGAAGAGCGCTGGTAACATGCTGATGTTGTGATTGTCGCAGAGCAGTGTTTACACCAGGCCAAGGCCTTTTCGGCTTCTCGCTCTGTCCTGCCAGCGAGCAGGCTGGGGGTGCAGCAGGAGCTGGGAGGGGACAGAGCCAGGACAGCTGACCCAAACCGGCCAAAGGGGTATTCCATACCATCTGGCGTCATGCTAAACAATATATGGGGGTGGCTGGCCGGGGTGGGGGGCCGGCTGCTCGGGGATAGGCTGGGCATCGGTCAGCGGGTGGTGGGCAATTGCATTGTGCATCACTTGTTTCGTACACATTATTGGTAGGAGTACTATTATCATTATTATTATTATATATTATTATTATTCATATATAATTATATATAATATATATTATATACGATATATTTTATATATTGTATATATAATACATATTGTATATACAATTATATATAATTATAATGTTATGATATTTATATATTATAGATTTTTCTTTTTCCTGTCTTAATAATAATGTTTAGCTGCCCACCGGGTTAAACCAGAACAGTATGTAAAGAAAGGTTTGAGCTAAGTCTAGTTGAAATAGTTTGAATAGTTACTTGCTTGGCCATATTGTCCTTTCAATGTTCAGTGCTGAAGGAAAAGCACGGGAATTGTTGCTTCTAGGATCAGCCCAGTTCTCTTGTCTGCACTCTGCATTCTGTTGAGCTAAACCAGATTTAAGAACAAAACCAAAACAAAACAACAAAACAAACAAACAAACAAAAAACAGCTGCTGCTCCTTCTGCTCTGTTTCTTCCTTCTCGTGCTTTGCCCTTCCCCTTTCCCAGGTGGCTGGAGTGGGGTGCTAGGCAGGGCCTGGTGGTGTACGAGCCCCAGGCATCCCATCAGGGCGCTCGTTCTGCCTGAGCTGCTCTTTGGGTAAGCGCTTTGCTTTTCCTTTAGTCGGTGGCCGGGTTCTTTAGGTGGGTCGGAGTCTATGGGCTGATGCGTTTCCAAGTTGAGAGAGGTAAGTACATCTTTTTGAGGTAACAGCTAGTAGGAGCTTTTAGAGTAAAGCAATCTATATAGTAGTAGGTGCCTTTACTGCATGCAGCTCTTCTTCAGGTGAGTAATTCTTATAGCATGTTTACGGACAGGATGACGATGTTACCTTGTGTGTCTGCTTTGTGGTTCTAGGTCCCTTGTGATTTTTCCAGAACTACAGGGCTTACTGTGAATGTGTCCTCATGTCTTCACCTGTATGTCAAATACTATCAAAGTTACAACCTTGGTGGTAAACTGATGGAGCAGGGTTTTTGGGAAATGTATCATCCAAGTTCCCTGTGCCAGCATGTATCTGAAAACAGTAGCTGTAGGCACGTAGGCACCTAAGGTGTAGTGTTTTTCAGGGTTAGGGACAGTTTGTTATATTTTTGGAGCTTTTTCATGCTGTTTTGCTGGCTGTAGAGTCTTTAGACCTTGCAGCCTTCTAGATTTGAAGTGCTTGGAATTCACGTAATAGAGGGATATTTGGCAGAGGTTGCCGGCTAACTTGTTTTTGGGATGCGGTGTGGTACGCTTCTGGTTCTGGGTTGTTTTAATCTCTAGATATATCGAGCCTTTTGCGTAACTCTCCAGAGGACTCACAAAGAGCTTCAGTACACACCACAAGGGGCTTGACCGCATCGGCACAGTATTACCAAGAGACTGAGCAGGGTCACCTTTTTCAGCTGTAGAGGGTAAGTCTGTGATTAGCCCTGCCGGGGCTGCTGTGCATTCCTGGCCTTTTGGCATTTGTGGACCTGAGGGTTTTTCTTCTGGCTCTGGTCTCTGTGCTTGAGACCTCTGCAAGGAGCTGTACTCTTTGCGTGTCCATCACGGACATGACCTTCTCTCTTTGTTTCTTGTAGCCCAGGTCATGGGCACGGACTAGGCTGGAAATTTGAACAAGGCATGAGGACGAGTGGATGGCAGCGTGGGCCATGAGTTGGTCAGTTGGTTTTGTTAGTCTGTTTTGCCTGGCTGGCAGGCTTGGCAAGCACCTTATGACGGCAGCGTGCATCTCCTGCCACGTTCCTGTGTCACACCAGATGTCAGCGGGTCCAGTTCCTGGAATGCTGGAGATGCTCGGCGTGCAAGAGGAGCAGGGAGCGTGACGCATCTCTTTGGGACGTTAGGTGAGCGAAGCGGTGGTACTGGGTTGGGGGACGTGGGTCTGGGGCTTCTTGGCTGTTGGGGTAGGGGAGGAAAGAAGAGGAGTGGGTATAGACTGTTTTGTGGATTGTCACCTTTGTCTGTTCTTTCTCCTTGGTCTAAGCCACGTGACCTTGGCTCGGCACGGCGAATGGATGCGCTAAACCTTGATCGGGAAGGTGAGTGGAGAAAAGGTGGAAAATGGGCATGGTTTTTGGTTTGGTAGCCTATCGGTCCACCTCTGGGTGACTCCTGTTTTCAGGGGATGAAGAAGAATCTGTCAACATCCTAGTTGGCCTCCGTGGTCCACACTGAGGATGGATTCTGACCCCTGAGAATTAGATCAAGGGGCAAATACTGTGTGTTGGGGGGTGGTTGGCAGGGGGAAGCGGGGAGTTGTCCAGCGGTTGTCTGTCTGATTTCAGTAGCAGAGCAGGTCAGTTGACTACTGTTCTGCTTCTGAGGGCGTTGCGTTGGAGGAAGTTTGGTTGGCGTGCCGGTGCCTGATGGCACTTTATTTCTGCACATAAAGTGGAGCCTCATGCCTGAAGCGACGTCCTGGCTAGCCGTTGTGTTCCTTGTTGAGGATGGAACCTGCCTCCCAGTGTACCCAAGCTAAGTTGGGGGGGGGGGGCAAATGCTACGTTTGGGTTGGGGTTGTGAATGGACACACAGGGCGAGGGTAGGTGCTTTTAAGTCGTTGCAGCAGATGGGGCCTTTCAGGATTGGTCACGGTCAGGCTGAGAGAGGGGGGGTGTGTTGGGGGGGGTCTGTCAGGTAGAGCGTGGGCATGTGCCAAGCAGGGCAGTTCCAGTTCGGATGGAGAGAAGGCGCAGAGTCCTGTTGAGTGTGGGGTTGCGTAAAGGCTCCCCCAGGGAGTTCAGGTGTACCCAAAGGCTTCCGCTGAGAGCACTTTTTGATGGCAGAAAGTGGCACCGTACGTGTTTTTTCGGGTCTAACTCGGGTTCAGCTTCTTGTTGCGGTTAGGGTTATGTTTAGGGTTGTTAGGAAAGAGTGAAGACGCAGAGTCCTGTTGAGTGTGGGGCTGCGTAAAGGCTCCCCCAGGGAGTTCAGGTCTACCCAAAGGCTTCCCTTGGGAGCGTTTTTTTGATGGGAGAAAGTGGCGCTACTGGGACGGGGGAGTGATACTGGGCATGAGGAGAGGGGGGTACTGGGACCTGGGGGGCAGGTACTGTGATGGGGGGGGGGGTACTGGGACTGAGCGGGGTGCGCTACTGCTACGGAGGAGGTACTGGGACTGAAGGGGGGGTACTGGACCTATCCCCCCGGTCCTCCTCCCCCCCCCTCCCCCCCCTCCCCCCCTTCGTCCCTCCCCGGGGCCAAGATCCCATCCTTAGGCGCTCAGCACCCTTTATGCCCCCTCCGTCCCCTTTTCCTGCTGTTTTCCCCCCATTTTGTGGGCTCCGGTGGGGCTTTGCATCCCTCCCAGCAGGGTGGTATCGCTCGCCCCCGCCCCCCCCTTTCCCACTGGTGTTTTTCTCGCCAAAAACCCCTTTTTTAATGTTCTTTTTTTTTTTTTGGGGGGGGGGCTGGCTGGGAGGTGTTGGTGGGGTTTTGATGTGCAGCAGGGGGGCAGAGGTGCGAATTGCCCCCCTCCCTGGGACATCTAACGGGACAAGGGGGGGCTATCGAGGGGGTGACAAAGGCATCAGCGGGGTGGCAAGTGTGAGAAACGGAGCGGTGTTTCCGCAATGGAAGGTGGTTTTGTGTTCAAAAGGGATCGCTCCGGCAGGACTTGTGGCGCAGCAGGATGTGAAGCAGACTGGGGGAAGGTCCCACGGTCCCGAAATAAGGAGGATGGCTCAGAAAAACAGGGCAAAATCAATAAAACCAAAAATCACGGGCCCTCTAGGCATGAGAGAAGGGGGAAAAAAAAAAAAAGAAAAAAGGAGAAATTAAACGGTTGGTCAAATAAAATTGTACGTGTAGGATATCAAAAAGGGCGTTGAGTAGGTTGTGAATCTGTAGTACTTGGCCAGCGAGGAAACGGGGGAGAAATCGGGAGGAATCAGCATCAGAAATAGGGAACATAGCTTCACGGATTGCCCCGTCTGGAAAAATTATCGGGATTTTTTGCACAACCTTCATCAGCCCCACATGGGACTCGTTCAGCCCCAGCCCACGGCTCCTGTCCCCAGTGTGTGCCCCCTCCTCGAGCACACGCAGCTCTGCGAGGGAAAAAGAGAGCACCAACACCGCTGCAATCCCGACAGCAACAGCCTCTCGAAGGACTTTATTGGGGCAGAAATGTCCCAATATTGGGGCACAAACTCTCAGTATCGGGACACAAACGTCCCAATATCAGGGCACAAATGTTCTGGTATCGGGCCTCAAATGTTAACGGTCTCGGGGCTCAAATGTCCCAATATCGGGGCACAAATGTCCCAATACTGGAACACAAGCGCCCTTGTATCGGGGCACAAACATCACGATATTGGGGCACAAACATCACGATATTGGGGCACAAACTCTCGGTATCGGGACAAAAATGTCCCGACATTGGGGCACAAACTCTTGGTATCAGGGCACAAACATCCCGATATCAGGGCACAAATGTCCCAATACTGAGACACAAACGTTATGGTACCGGGGCTCAAACGTCCCGGTATTGGGGCACAAAATGTCCCAATATCGGGACACAAAGGTCCCGGTATCGGGGCACAAACTCTCGGTATTGGGACACAAACGTCACAATATCGGGGGCTCAAATGTCCCAATATTGGGCACAAACGTCCCGGTATCAGTGAAAAACCCCTCCCTGCCTGCTCCCAAGCCTCTCTGGTGTCTTGTGGGGTCCGTCACCGCTGCCTCAGACCTGGAAGGTGCCGGGAGGGTTAAAGAAGAGGAAGAGGACGAAGACGAAGGGGCAGCTGAGCTCCGAGCGCAGGGGCCTCGTCCTCACCTGGGTGGCCGAGGCTCGGGGTGGCAGAGGCTGCTCTGTCCTGGGGGGCTCACCCCAGGGCCCCCCCCGGCTCCAGCGTTCGGCTGCTGGTAGAAAAAAAAACGCATCAGCCGCTTGTCCCCCCGTGTCCCCCCTTGTCCCCCCGGGACCCCCCCCCACTCTCACCTCTCCCCCCCACCGCCCGCCGCCGCCACCCGCGAGCCGCCAGCGCCAAGCCGAGCCCGGGCCCCAGGAGGGCGACGGGGAGGGCGCAGGCGACGGCCAAGGGCGCCGGGGGCCGGCGGCGAGGGGCGGCCGGGGGTCCCCCGACCTCTTCCTCGCAGCGGGGGCCCATGAAGCCGGGGGGGCAGGCGCAGACGTGGCCGGAGAAGTGGGTGTAGCAGGTGGCACCGTGCAGGCAGGGGCCCGAGGCGCAGGCGTCGGCGCGCAGGCGGCAGCGGGCGCCGGCGTAGCCCAGGGTGCAGGAGCAGGTGAAGGCGTTGGCGCCGTCCACGCAGGTGCCGCCGTTGGCGCAGGGGTTGGGGCTGCAGTCGTCCACGTTGTGCTCGCAGCGGGGGCCCGAGAAGCCCGGGCGGCACCTGCAGAGCACGCCGCGGCCCCCCAGGTCCAGGCAGTGCCCGCCTGCGTGGGTGGGGGGGGGGGGGGGAAAGAGATGGGGGTTGGGGATGGCATTGGGGGGGGGGGGGGGGGGGGGGATTGGGGGGATACAGGGGGTCTGGGGGGGCAGAAAGGAGGCTTGGAGGGGGGAAAGGGGGACGTGGGGGGGAGAAAGGGGGCCTGGGGGGGGAGAAAGGGGGTCTGCGGGGCAGAGAGGAGGCTGGGGGGGGGGGGAAGGGGGCTGGGGGGGGGGGAGAGGGGGTCTGGGGGGGCAGAAAGGAGGCTTGGAGGGGGGGAAAAGGGGGACGTGGGGGGGAGAAAGGGGGTCTCGGGGGGGAGAAAGGGGGTCTGGGGGGGGTAGAGGAGGCTGGGGGGGGGAAAGGGGGCCTGGGGGGGAGAAAGGGGGCCTGGGGGGGGAGAAAGGG